>NC_084742.1:3219444-3229444 GCF_033978785.1 Entelurus aequoreus | reverse complement strand
CCAATAGTTTTGTCCAGTGTTAGTCCTAGGTGTCCCAATACTTTTGTCCAGTGGTAGTCCTTAGTGTCCCAATATTTTTGTCTAGGTGTCCCAATACTTTTGTCTAGTGTTAGTCCTTAGTGTCCCAATACTTTTGTCCAGTTTTAGTCCTTAGTGTCCCAATACTTTTGTCCAGTGTTAGTCCTTAGTGTCCCAATAATTTTGTCCAGTGTTAGTCCTTAGTCTCCCAATACTTTTGTCTAGGTGTCCCAATACTTTTGTCCAGTGTTAGTCCTTAGTGTCCCAATACTTTTGTCTAGGTGTCCCAATACTTTTGTCTAGTGTTAGTCCTTAGTGTCACAATACTTTTGTCCAGTTTTAGTCCTTAGTGTCCCAATACTTTTGTCCAGTGTTAGTCCTTAGTGTCCCAATACTTTTGTCCAGTGTTAGTCCTTAGTGTCCCAATACTTTTGTCTAGGTGTCCCAATACTTTTGTCTAGTGTTAGTCCTTAGTGTCCCAATACTTTTGTCCAGTTTTAGTCCTTAGTGTCCCAATACTTTTGTCTAGGTGTCCCAATACTTTTGTCTAGTGTTAGTCCTTAGTGTCCCAAAACTTTTGTCCAGTTTTAGTCCTTAGTGTCCCAATACTTTTGTCCAGGGTTAGTCGTTAGTGTCCCAATACTTTTGTCCAGTGTTAGTCCTTAGTGTCCCAATACTTTTGTCTAGGTGTCCCAATAAATTATACTCAAGCTCACAACTGCTAACTTTCCCCACACATTTTGGCAATTGGAATTTGTATGGTCAACAGTAATCTAATCAAAATGTATGTTTGTTATTTTGCGCAGTCAAAGCAGAAACAACAACATTTAACAATTCTCAACTCTTTAATGCTCAAAAGGCACAATCCTGAACTATTTCTGGTTCCTGTCAATCTCGCTAAGCCTTCTGGGTAATGTAGTATGTAACATTTCACAACAAAATCGGTGTCCTCACTTCCTAATTTACATGTATTTATGTTTAACAATTAAACATCAGGGTAAGGTAATTAAGAATATACTTTAACTTGCAATGCTGACCGAGTCAGCATTTACATGTTAGAGATGTTGGGGTGTGATAATATTCTCTTATCGTCTCTCATTTACCGAAAGAAAGTACCGCTATGGATCGCTCAACAGTTGGCAGAGGTAAATGTGTAAATACATTGAAAGCATGAAATAAACATGGAGGATGTCTGCATTTTGTGGAGGACAGAGCTGACAGCGGACAATGAGGAAGCCTGTGGTTATGTGTTTCTTTTTGTATATATAATTACAACTATTATTGGTTACAATTGATTAAAAAAGTAAAGTAAGTTGTAGGGCGGTGAATCTTTGGGCACTTAATGTGATTTCGGTCCGAGTCTCGCGATATAAGATTTGGTATAATATTTATAACTTTTTTTTTTCCCAAAACAGTTTACAGGTTAGAAAAGTTCCTTCCAGTTTGCAAAGATAGGGCCTAAAAGCATATTTTAAAAATTGATTCTTACATATAAAAAATAGTTGTTTTTTTATATATATTTTGGGGGGATTTTTAGAAAATTATCACAATTTTTGTGTACCCCTAGTAATTTGACAACGAGCTCTGAGTATGGGCTTTTACTGCCATCTGGTGGCTATTTTTTAAGTCTGTGTGGTACAAAACGAGTAAAACATCAATATGTATTTTTGTTGAGATCCTGTGCTTTTTGAGGCTAAGGTTACAAGGAACGTTTAAAATATTGACAACAAATTCATAAAATCCCAAGCAGTATCAAAACATCAGCGCTAACAGCAAGCTAGCACTCTTGTATGTTGGATGCTAGGAGTGTATTTACACACACTTCAACGGTAACAATACCAAGTATAAGAGATGTAGATACCGTATTTTTCGGACTATAAGGCGCATTTAAAATCTTTTAATTTTCTGCGCCTAATGTACGGAATAATTTTGGTTGTGCTTACTGACCTTGAAGCCATTTCATTTGGTACATTGTGAAATAAGTGTGACCAGGAGATGGCAGTCACTGTGAATCTTTGGGTGTCCCACGATTCGATTCAAAATCGATTCTTGGGGCCACGATTCGATTTAAAATCGATTCTTGGGGCCACGATTCGATTCAAAATCGATTTTTTTTCAATTCAATATAATTCTCGATTCAAAAACGATTTTTAAAAAAAAAATTTAATGAGAACAATACACAACAATACCATAATAATGCAATACAATTTCAAAACCAAACCCGACCCAGCAACATTCAGAATAGCAATAAACCGAGCAATTGAGGACACAAACATGACACGGAACAATCTAAAAGTAGTGAAACAAAAATGAATATTATCAACAACAGTATCAATATTAGTAACAATTTCAACATAGCAGTGATTAAAAATCCCTCATTGACATTATCATTACAAACAATTAAAAACAAAAATTCAAAAAATGAACAATAGTGTCACAGTGGCTTACACTTGCATCGCATCTCATAAACTAAATGTCTAATGATAATGTCAATGAGGGATTTTTAATCACTGCTATGTTGAAATTGTAACTAATATTGATACTGTTGTTGATAATATTCATTTTTGTTTCACTACTTTTGGTTTGTTCTGTGTGGTGTTTGTGTCTCCTCTCAATTGCTCTGTTTATTGCACTTCTGAGTGTTGCTGGGTCGAGTTTTGGAACTGGATTGCATTGTTATGGTATTGCTGTGTATTGTTTTGTTGGATTGATTAATTTAAAAAAATATATATAATAATAATAATAATAATATTTTTTTTTTTAAAAAATCAATTTTTTTAAAAACGAGAATCGATTCTGAATCGCACAACGTGAGAATCGCGATTCGAATCGATTTTTTCCCACACCCCTAGCAGTCACACATTAGAGGTACGTGTAGACTGCAATATGATGGCAGTCACACATAAGAGATACGTGTAGACTGCAATATAATGGCAGTCAAACAGAGGTGTAGGTATCAATATTTGTTCTTACTACAAAATATTTGTATATTGTTTATGAACTCAGGAAATGTGTCCCTGGACACATGAGAACTTTAAGTATGACCCTGTAACTACTCGGTATTGGATTGATATCAAAATCACCCAAAATGTATGTAAAGTGTCAAACAACAGAAACATAAGTGATTATTACATTTTAACAGAAGTGTAGATAGAACATGTTATAACAAAGTAAGCAGATATTAACAGTAAATGAACGAATAGATTAATAATCTATTTTTTACAGATTGTTCTTTATAATTTTGACAAAATAATAGAATGATAAATGACAATATGTTACTGCATATGTAAGCAGACCAATTAGGAGCCTTTGTTTGTTTACTTACTACTAAAAGACAAGTTGTTTAGTATGTTCACTATTTTATTCAATGACATTATTCTTTGATTGCAATAAGGAATGTATGTTCAATATATCATAAGATTTTCTGTAAAAATAAAGCCAATAATATTTTTTTTTGTGGTCCCGTTTGTTTTGAAAAGTATCGAAATACATACATGAAAACTAAAACTAAAACTAAAACACTCAGTTGGTGAAAACTGAATAGCTGTAGTTAATATGCATGAACGAGTTGCTGTAACTTTGTTAAGCATATTTAAAATAAACTAAACCATTAAGAGACTTGTACACACATTTCCTCATGTATCTCCGGATGTCTTCTTTAAAATATACCCGCTGCTATCAGTAATTAAATTTCAAAATGCCCCACTAAGGAGCTTTTATGCCTTTATATAATATTCATTTTGCATATTTAAAAAAAAGAGGCCCACGGCCTTTGACTGTTCTTCCAGTTTGGAATTTTAATTCTGATCTTCAGCGAGTCAAATGAATCCTAAAATGTCCCTCTGGTACTCTGGCATCAATTAAAGATGACTGAGAGTCCGGCGCTCTGCCGAGGCGCTTTTTTTTTTTACGCTGGAAAAATTGACGCTCGGCGGAACAACTCGCATTTCTATGCGAGCAGACTCTTCTCTCTAGTTCGCAAGTGCATACAAAAGGGCTGATTATGCCCAGGAATATTCACTTTCTGTCCCAACTTTTACAAAGAAAGTACAAAACCCGAAACTAGTAAAGTTGGCACCTTGTGTAAATCATAAATAAAAACCCATGTGGTGATATCCTTCACACACTGATGTCAATTTTTCTCAATTGGTCTTTTCGCCTGTGGGATGTTCCAAATAAGTGTTTGATGAGCATTCCTCAACTTTCTCAGTCTTTGTTGCCACTTGTGCCAGCTTTTTTGAAACATGTTGCAGGCATCAAATCCCAAATGAGCTAATATTTGCAAAAAATAACGTTCACCAGTTCGAACATTCAGTATTTTGTCTTTGCAGTCCATTCAATTGAATACAGTACAAATGTACAAACCCCGTTTCCATATGAGTTGGGAAATGGTGTTAGATGTAAATATAAACGGAATACAATTATTTGCAAATCCTTTTCAAGCCATATTCAGTTGATTGCACTACAAAGACAACATATTTTATAACTTTTTTTTTGCAAATAATAATTAACTCAGAATTTCATGGCTGCAACACGTGTCAAAGTAGTTGGGAAAGGGCATGTTCACCACTGTGTTACATGGCCTTTCCTTTTAACAACACTCAGTAAAGGTTTGGGAACTGAGGAGACACATTTTTGAAGCTTCTCAGGTGGAATTCTTTCCCATTCTTGCTTGATGTACAGCTTAAGTTGTTCAACAGTCCGGGGGTCTCCCTTCTGCTATTGCAGGTGCCACACATTTTCAATGTCTGGACTACAGGCAGGCCAGTCTAGTACCCGCACTCTTTTACTATGAAGCCACGTTGATGTAACACGTGGCTTGGCATTGTCTTGCTGAAATAAGCAGGGGCGTCCATGGTAACGTTGCTTGGATGGCAACATATGTTGCTCCAAAACCTGTATTCAGCATTAATGGCGCCTTCACAGATGTGTAAGTTACCCATGTCTTGGGCACTAATACACCCCCATACCATCACACATGCTGGCTTTTACACTTTGCGCCTATAACAATCCGGATGGTTCTTTTCCTCTTTGGTCCGGAGGACACGACGTCCACACTTTCCAAAAACAATTTGAAATGTGGACTCGTCAGACCACAGAACACTTTTCCGCTTTGTATCAGTCCATCTTAGATGAGCTCAGGCCCAGCGAAGCCGACGGCGTTTCTGGGTGTTGTTGATAAACGGTTTTCGCCTTGCATAGGAGAGTTTTAACTTGCACTTACAGATGTAGCGACCAACTGTAGTTACTGACAGTGGGTTTCTGAAGTGTTTCTGAGCCCATGTGGTGATATCCTTTACACACTGATGCGGCTTGTTGATGCAGTACAGCCTGAGGGATGGAAGGTCACGGGCTTAGCTGCTTACGTGCAGTGATTTCTCCACATTCTCTGAACCCTTTGATGATATTACGGAGCGTAGATGGTGAAATCCCTAAATTCCTTGCAATAGCTGCTTGAGAAAGGTTTTTCTTAAACTGTTCAACAATTTGCTCACGCATTTGTTGACAAAGTGGTGACCCTCGCCCCATCCTTGTTTGTGAATGACTGAGCATTTCATGGAATCTACTTTTATACCCAATCATGGCACCCACCTGTTCCCAATTAGCCGGTTCACCTGTGGGATGTTCCAAATAAGTGTTTGATGAGCATTCCTCAACTTTATCCGTATTTATTGCCACCTTTCCCAACTTCTTTGTCACGTGTTGCTGACATCAAATTCTAAAGTTAATGTTTATCAGTTTGAACATCAAATCTGTTGTCTTTGTAGCATATTCAACTGAATATGGGTTGAAAATGATTTGCAAATCATTGTATTCCGTTGATATTTACATCTAACACAATTTCCCAACCCATATGGAAACGGGGTTTGTATGTATAATCAACGTTGTATCAATGTCTTGTGCCTGCCGGGTTGGTGTCGATGAGCTACGTTCATTTCTGCCCACCGATGCCTAAAAAGCGGCAACAAAGTGACGATAGCTGGAGTTGCCTCAGGTAAATCTCACTCAGTGTTTAGAGGCGAGAACATATCAAGCGGAATCCATGACTCCATGTTGAAGAAGGCGTGGATGTGATTTACCAGTGAATGAGGGGGACGAGCAATAAGCAATATCCTCCTTGACGGGAAAAAAAAAGCCAGCATTTGTTCCACTCCTGAGTCTTTAGCTCCTTTGTTCACAATGCATGATGGCAGCTTTGATGTCGGACCTTGTCTGCCTTCAGTTACGCTAGCGAGCTTCTTCAATGTAAAACCAGCGCTTTTGTCACGGCCAATCCCAAACATTCTATCTTCAGAAATGGTGCAACAAACTGGAAGTAGCAGGAATGCAATCCGGGTGGTTGGTTGAAGGAAGAAAGGCTTGGCGGATGGAAGGAAGAGAGTGAATGGATGGGTGCAGGAAAGATGGATGGATAAAGCAGGGACAGGAAGGAAGTAAAGATAATAGATGGGAGATGAGGGAAGGAATGATGCATGGAAAGAAGGTGGGGAGGGAAGGGGGCAAAGACAGATGGTGGATACATGAAAGACAGAATGATGGAGGGTGAAAGGTTGGATGAGCAAATGGAAGAAAGGTGGTTGACGAGAAGGAATAATGGACGGATGTCAGGAGGTGGGAAATGGAGGGAGGAAACATGGATGGCTTGGTGAAAGAATGATGAATACGAATGGTGGTTGGACGATTGAAAGACAGGAACGAATGGGAAACTAACATCTGGATTCAGGGGCGTAGCACCAAATTCTGGGCCCCTATACACTCAAGGGCCCCCCCATCTCACCTTGACCCCAACATCACTTGGTTTGTTTACATACACTAAAAAAAACAATTATTGCATGAAACTAGCTTTTTAAAAAGGGCGGTATAGCTCTGTTGGTAGAGTGGCCATGCCAGCAACTTGAGGGTTCCGGGTTCGATCCCAGCTTCCGCCATCCTAGTCACTGCCGTTGTGTCCTTGGGCAAGACACTTTACCCACCTGCTCCCAGTGCCACCCACACTGGTTTAAATGTAACTTAGATATTGGGTTGCACTATGTAAAAGCGCTTTGAGTCACTAGAGAAAAGCGCTATATAAATATAATTTACCAGTAGAGATGTCCGATATTATTGGCTGATAAATGCTTCACGATGTGATATCGGAAATTATCAGTATTGGGGTTTTTTTTATTATCGGTATCGGTTTTTATTTTTTTATTAAATCAACATAAAAACACAAGATACACTTACAATTAGTGCACCAACCCAAAAAACCTCCCTCATCCATTCACACAAAAGGGTTGTTTCTTCCTGTTATTAATATTCTGGTTCCTACATTATATATCAATATATATCAATACAGTCTGCAAGGGATACAGTCCGTAAGCACACATGATTGTGCGTGCTGCTGCTCCACTAATAGTACTAACCTTTAACACTTCATTTTACTCATTTTCATTCATTTCTAGTTTCTATGTAACTGTTTTTATATTGTTTTACTTTTTTTATTCAATAAAATATTTTAAATTTATTTATCTTATTTATTTATTATTTTTTTTAAATGACCTTATCTTCACCATAGCTGGTTGTCCAAATCAGGCATAATAATGTGTTAATTCCACGACTGTATATATCGGTATCGGTTGATATCGGTATCTGTAATTAAAGAGTTGGACAATATCGGAATATCGGATATCGGCAAAAAGCCATTATCGGACATCCCTTCAAAAAACCTCCCTCCCCCATTTACACTCATTCACACAAAAGGGTTGTTTCTTTCTGTTATTAATATTCTGCTTCCTACATTATATATCAATATATATCAATACAGTCTGCAAGGGATACAGTCCGTAAGCACACATGATTGTGCGTGCTGCTGCTCCACTAATAGTACTAACCTTTAACACTTCATTTTACTCATTTTCATTCATTTCTAGTTTCTATGTAAATGTTTTTATATTGTTTTACTTTTTTTATTCAATAAAATATTTTTAATTGATTTATCTTATTTTATTAATTTTTTTTTAAATGACCTTATCTTCACCATACCTGGTTGTCCAAATTAGGCATAATAATGTGTTAATTCCACTACTGTATATATCGGTATCGGTTGATATCGGTATCGGTAATTAAAGAGTTGGACAATATCGGATATCTGCAAAAAGCCATTATCGGACATCCCTATTTACTACTACTAAAAGACATGTAAAAAAACCTTATTTAGGTTCACTTCTTAAAGTCCCACTTAAGAACTTTCAGTTTTGGCTCATTTTGGCTGCACCAGTTGACCAAAGCGGTAGTGTTTTGCCAGAAGAAGACCACATTTTCCATGAATATTAGCGCATGAAGCGTCAAACTGTCATGATGTCATGCAGGTCCAAAGCAAAGAAAGACCGCCAGGAGAATTTTTTCCGAAGGAAGCACTTTATTGATTCCTTCAGGAGAGTTCCCTCGAACAACTTTTCTTACCTTCTGGTACCTGCTGATCTGTATTTGGGATGTATTTGCATCCTCTCTCACCTGAAACCTTCACCCCTTAACAGCCACATGCTGTCCAGGCCTCCGCTTTTCCTCCATATAACCAGCGTGCCGGCCCAGTCACATAATAATGCAGCGTTGGACGGGTTTAGAAATGGTCTTTACTCGAAAATGTCAAGAAATACTGACACGTTATATGATCTTTTAACTGGTTTAATGATAACGTTGATTTCAAGCACACACATACACACACACAAGTGAATGCAAGGCATTCAAAGTCTCCCTGCTAACCCACCAGTGCCTCCGTGGAAATGCCCCCCTCTACCTCAAAGAACGACTCACCCCCAAAATCTCCACACGACACCTCCGCTCCGGACAGGCTAACCTCCAACATCCGAGGACAAAGCAACAAACAATGGAAGACCGGGCTTTCTGCTCTGTGGAACACTCTCCTTGACCACCTGAGGGCACCACAGACTGTGGATGCTTTTAAAAAAGGCTTAAAAGCCCTTCTTTTTAGATATATGCATACTAGTTATAGCTATTTTCTTTATTATTTTATTTTGTTAATACACTGCAGCACTTTGAGATTGTTTACTCAATATAAAGTGCTTTTTGCAAATAAAATCTATTATTATTATTATTATTATTATACTTGGTCAACAGCCATACACGTCACACTGACGGTGTCCGTACAAACAACTTTAACACCGTTACAAGTATGCGCCACACTGTGAACCCACACCAAACAAGAATGACAAACACATTTCGGGAGAACATCCGCGCCGTAACACAACATAAACACAAAACAACAAATACCCGGAAACCCTTGCAGCACTAACTCTTCCGGGACGCTACAATAACATCTGTGGCTTTTGGAGCTCAGTGCACAACCGCACACACAACAAGGAGAAGAAGCGGACAAACGAAGAAGAGACATGGCGACGACGAGTGAGAAGAAGAAATACGCTTGCAAGTTCCAAAATGATTGGAAAACAACATTTTCATTTCATCCAGGACTGCTCGAAGGGGAAGGGGTATGCTGCCTGCACCTCAACCCCGCCCCCAACACTCCCCCACCCCCCATCTCCCGAATTCGGAGGTCTCAAGGTTGGCAAGTATGCTCTAACCCAGGGGTCAGCAACCTTTTTGAAAGCAAGAGCTACTTCTTGGGTAGTGATTAATGCGAAGGGCTACCAGTTTGATACACACTTAAATAAATTGCCAGAAATAGCCAATTTGCTCAATTTACCTTTAACTCTATGTTATTATTAATAATTAATGATATTTACACTTAATTGAACGGTTTAAAAGAGGAGAAAACACGAAAAAAATGACATTTAAATTTTGAAACATAGTTCATCTTCAATTTCGACTCTTTAAAATTCAAAATTCAACTGAAAAAAAGAGAAAAACTAGCTAATTCGAATCTTTTGGAAAAAAAATTTAAAATAATTTATGGAACATCATTAGTAATTTTTCCTGATTAAGATTAATTTTAGAATTTTGATGACATGTTTTAAATAGGTTA
>NC_084742.1:3209444-3211944 GCF_033978785.1 Entelurus aequoreus | reverse complement strand
AAGATAACACAAGAGAAACGAGCAAACACAACACAACACAAACAGAGCGCGATAAATAAATAAATAAAATAAAACATAGAAACCGGTTCACACAGGTGCATTATGGGACGCCATAGCAGGATGGAGATCATACAGTGTTAAAAGCCATGGAGTAAAAGTGTGTTTTTAAGAGCGATTTGAAAACAGGAAGAGAGGAGGCCTGTCTAACACTCAAAGGTAAGTCGTTCCAGAGCTTGGGAGCAGCAGCGGCAAAAGCTCTGTCACCTCTAAGCTTCAGCCTTGTGTCAGGGACCGTCAACAACCGAGTTATACCGCCCCAACCATACCATAACTTGTAGGTTGACGTTTAAGATAAACACGGAGTCTCTCCTCCAGGATAGAGCTATCACTTTTGCATTTCCGAAGTCTGAATTTATTGCCTCTTCTCGTGAGAGAGTTAACCCAGTCCACATACGAATGTCCAACTAAGGCTCCTTAATTTATTATGGGCTCAACCATTATTTACTTAAACCTGGTGGTTCGCTTTCTCCAAGTTGAATATAAACATCTCTACTGCTCGCTAGTGTTACCATATCTGAGTTATTGTGCAGAAATACGGGGAAATAATTACAAATGTGCGCTACATTCGTTAACCGTGTTACAAAAAAAAGATAAATTAGACTGATACGTAATGTTGGATATAGAGAACATACAAACCCTTTATTTATTGAGTCAAAAATATTAAAGTTTGATGGATTTGGTAAAATTGCAAACAGCTAAACTATAACCTGCTACCAAAGAATGTACAACAATTATTCTCAACTAAAGAGAAGAAATATAACTTTAGAGGAAAATGTAATTTAAAACATTTGTATGCACGTACAACACTTAGGACCTTTAGTATATCTGTATGTGGAATTAAATTATGGAGTGGATAAAGTAAAGATCCAGTTTAAGAGGTTGTTCAAATTAATAGTTCTTACAAAGTACAAAGAAGAATTATGAGAAACACTTTCAACCTTATTGAAAATAAGATATTCTTCATCTCAGTATGTTAATAATGACTGACTTAAATATATATCAAAAAACTGTTGTATTACTCATTCACAGATGTCATTTTACTATGAAAAAAAAGTCAGTAAATGAATGTATATATTTGTAAACGCTATGAAGTGGGAAAGGGGTAGGATTAAATAAACTTTGCTTCTTCCTACTCCTTTTCAGACATGATGTAAAGTGAAATGATATGAAATTGTGTGGTGTATTATGCCAGGGGTGTCCAAAGTGCGGCCCGGGGGCCATTTTTTAACGGCCCCACGGCACATTTTAAAAATATGATTAAAAAAATAAAGAACATTAAAAGTGGTATTTAAAGAGCAAACAGGTGAAATGTAACAATAAAATGTAGCAATGTTTACTCTAATCACACAAAGCTGTTTCTTTCTTTAAAAAATAATAATGAGTCAAAATCAATGTCATTATGAATTATTGACCTATTCGAGGCTCCAATTACGTCACATTAAATATTTTGAGATACTTTTTGGGGAAAATGTTGCATATTTTGTGTTTGCCATGTAAAAAAAAGAGCTGTTTTTTTTAAAGAAGGGCCTAAAACGAACAAACAAAAAACATAAACAACAAAAAAACGTATAATTGACAGATAGATCTGAAGTTGATCTCGAGAATGTGTTAAAAGTAAACAGTAAAAAAATATATATATATTATTTATTTTTTAACACTTTAATGAGTAGGACCCTTTTGGATCCCCTACAATTCTAGTGTGATTAGTTTTTAAGTGTCATTGCTCAAAAAATAATAATGAATTAAAATCAATGGTGTTATGAGTTATTGACCTTTTTAAGGCTCCAATTATTATATCATCTCAAATATCCCACTTAAAAATGTTATTGGGTGAAAATATTGCATATTTTGTGGTTTTTTTTCATTAAAAAAAAAGGGTTTTCTTTGACAAAAAGAGCATACAATTTAAATCTTTAAAAAATGTTATATCGACAGATAGACCTAATGTTGATCTAGAGATTTAAAAACTTGAATAATAACACAAATAATAATACTGAATAATGACACATTATTTATATTTTTTGGACCAAAACCCTTTGGCCTGAGTGGAAGCCTAAATGTATATTTTGTATACATATATTGTATTGGTTTTTAGAATAAAAAATATCAAAATGGCCCCTGCTAGCTTTGATTTTTCAATGTGCGGCCCTCAGTGGAAAAAGTTTGGACACCCCTGTATTATGCTATTAAAGGCCTACTGAAAGCCACTACTAGCGACCACGCAGTCTGATAGTTTATATATCAATGATGACATCTTAACATTGCAACACATGCCAATACGGCCGGGTTAACTTATAAAGTGACATTTAAAACTTCCCGGGAAATATCCGGCTGAAACGTCGCGGTATGATGACGTATGCGCGTGACGGAGTCAGAGTAACGGAAGTTATGGAACCCCGTAGAATCCTATACAAAAAGCTCTGTTTTCATTTCATAATTC
>NC_084742.1:3099444-3201944 GCF_033978785.1 Entelurus aequoreus | reverse complement strand
ATTTAGCAGTCCTCATTATCTCAGGTCTGCGTTGATGACAATGCGGCGCAATCAGGTGCGGAAATTCACCAGCGACCCCCACCGGGCGCCGCAAATAGCAACTCGCCCCCCCCCCCCCATCCTGCTGATTATGTAAATAGCGCTAGATCCTAATCACCAAAGCGCCATTAATCATGTCCGTGTGGTGTAACTGCGTTATTTCAATTTCCGAACGCAGGCGGGCCTCATTTGAGGCTCGCTATTGGCGTGACGCTGCACGGATATTGACAAAAAGCTGGAAAAAACAAGAAAAAAAATACAAAAATGAGGGTATTTTACTTGAACTAAGCCAAGGGTGTCCAAACTTTTTCCACTGAGGGCCACACACGGAAAAATGTAAGCATGCGGGGGCCATTTTGATATTTTTCATTTTCAAACCATAACAAAATATATGGATTTTTTTTTTTTTTAACCTTTAGGGCTCCCGGGGACCATAAAGGGTCTCAGTCATTAAAAATAAGTCAAATTATTATTATTTTTTTAATTTTAACGCTTACAGTAAATCTCTATATCAACTTCAGGTTGATAAAAAGTAAAAAAAAAAAAAAAAAAAGGTTTTATGCCTTTTCTGTCAAAGACAACTTTGTTTTTTTATAGTAAAACAGGAAAAATGCAGTATTTAGTAATTAGAGCTCTACAACAGTGGTTCTCAAATGGGGGTGCGCATACCCCTGGGGGTACTTGAAGGCATGCCAAGGGGTACGTGAGATTTTTTTTTAATATTCTAAAAATAGCAACAATTCAAAAATCCTTTATAAATATATTGATTGAATAATACTTCAACAAAATATGAATGTAAGTTCATAAACTGAACATCAAATCAAGTAGGCTATTCCATTCAGTACAATGCAACAATGCAATATTCAGTGTTGACAGCTAGATTTTTTGTGGACATTTTCCAGAAATATTGATGTTAAAGATTTCTTTTTTTGTGAAGAAATGTTTAAAATTAAGTTCATAAATCCAGATGGATCTCTATAACAATCCCCAAAGAGGGCACTTTAAGTTGATGATTACTTCCATGTGTAGAAATCTTTATTTATAATTGAATCATTTGTTTATTTTTCAACAAGTTTTTAGTTATTTTTATATATATTTTTCCAAATAGTTCAAGAAAAACCACTACAAATGAGCAATATTTTGCACTGTTATACAATTTAATAAATCAGAAACTGATGACAGAGTGCTGTATTTTACTTCTTTATCTCTTTTTTTCAACCAAAAATGCTTTGCTCTGATTAGGGGGTACTTGAATTAAAAAAATGTTCACAGGGGGTACATCACTGAAAAAAGGTTGAGAACCACTGCTCTACAAGATCAATAATGCAGGACACCATTGATTTGAATTCTTTAATAGTTTTGAGGAATCAGTGAAAATATTAATAAAATCCCACTAAATATGTTTGGGATCCAAAAGGTCCCCCACTCATAAAGTGATACATTTTTATTAGATTTTTTTTTACTTTCAACACTTAAGTTACGAGATCAACTTCAGATATATCTGTCCATTTTACGTTTGAACTATTATTTTGTTTGTTTTTATGCTCTTTTGTCAAAGAAATCTTTGATGTTTTTATATGGCAACCACACAATATATGCGATATATTTTCCACATAAATCATTTTAAAGTGACATTTTTGAAGTAATTGGAGCCTTGAATAGGTCAATAATTCATTATAACATAGATTTTTTGTCTTTTTTTTTTTTGGAGCAATGGCAAAAAAAAGAAAAATAAAGAAAGACAAAAGAAAGAAAACAAACAGCCTGCATGGCAACTTTGTGTCAACATTGCAACTTTTTCTCGTTAGATTTCACCTCATTCTACTTTTTAAAATGTTTTTTTTTATTTTTGCAATACTATCAATTTTGCAATTTTTGCAGAATGTGTGGCGGGCCGGTAAACAATTAGCTGCGGGCCGCAAATGGCCCCCGGGCCGCACTTTGGACACCCCTGAACTAAGCAAAATTATCTGCCAATAGAACAAGAACATTAGCTAACTTCAATGAACCCATAAATACCTTTAAATAAGTATATTCTCACTAATAACAAGTGCACTTTTCTTGGTAGAAAAAAAAAGACCTTTTTGCTCAATATGTTGAAAAATATTCTTAAATGAAGTAAATGCTAGTGCCATTATCTTGACATAATGATATGCACTCGGCATTACATTTCTTGAAACCAGCAAACTTATACTAAAAACTGATTTATTGTTCTTAATGGAAAGGCAACGAGGCAACCGCTTGTTACTCTCGGGGTCTCCTAGCCGCTCAGGCAAATCATATTGTCTAAAAATGCATTTTTCCATCGATAACATGACATCATCACGCCAAGTGCGTGCTCTTTCAGTCAATTAGTGCGCATATATACAGCCCGGCCAAATTTTTTAAAAATGTAATCTTGAGGAATTTGTCTGAATGTGCATGAACTATTTCTGTTCAAAATAGTTTGAAATGTTAAATGTTTAAATATTAACTGTCAGTTTACTGTACTGTGCCAACTGTACTACTATATGAGTACCTATTTCCTATTGTTTCATTGAAAATAAAACAGCAAAGTCCATTTGGCCGTCATCTGTTTTAATTATGAGACATATATAATGCTTGATATAAGAAATTATGACTTTAAAAAAGTAGTTTTCTACTTGTGAGTGTTGATGACACAGCTTTGCAACAGTTGATATTCTAGTTTCAAGCATGTTTTACTCAATATAGCTCATCAAATCTCAGCAACAATCTGTAATATCTTACTGAGATCATTTAGGACCAAAACCCTTAAAACAAGTAAAACACTCTAACATAAAATCTGCTTAGTGAAAATAATTATCTTATCCATACTTGCCAACCTTGAGACCTCCGATATCGGGAGGTGGAGGGGTGGGGGGGGCGGCGTGGTCGGGGGTGGGGGGTGGGGTGGGGGGGCGTGGTTAAGGGCGTGGTTAAGAGGAGAGTATATTTACAGCTAGAATTCACCAACTCAAGTATTTCATATATATATATGTATGAAATACTTGACTTTCAGTGAATTCTAGCTATATATATATATATATATATATATATATATATATATATATATATATATATATATATATATATATATATATATATATATATATATATATATATATATATATATATATATATATATATATATATATATATATATATTTATTTATTTTATTATACATATAAATAAAATAAATACTTGAATTTTAGTGTTCCGGAGGCTATCCAGTAGATGGCAGCATTGTCCTGTTTAACGTCTCTGTTCATGTCTGAGTATATCATTTCGGACCCCGTGTTCAATAGAGAAGTCTGTTTTACAAATTTTACAGGCAACATACATATCCCTTCCCCTTCGAACTGTCCTGGATGAACTGAAATTCTTGTTTCCATTCGTTTTGGAACTTGCAAGCGCATTTCTTCACCTTGCTCGTCGACGGCGTCGCCATGTCTGTAACTTCCTAGTCCTTCTGCTTCGTCTCCTTGTTGTGTGCGCAGTTGTGCACTCTACTCTCCAAAAGCCCTAGATGTTATGACGTCATTGGGCAGGCAAGCTGTTTATATTGTGGGAAAGCGGACGTGAGAACAGGCTGTCCCCACTCAGGTCCGCATTGAGCTGGAGGGGGCGTGGCCTCCAGCTCCGGCTGAATACCGGGAGTTTGTCGGGAGAAAATGTCTGCCGGGAGGTTATCGGGAGAGGCGCTGAATACCGGGAGTCTCCCGCTAAAAACGGGAGGGTTGGCAAGTATGATCTTATCAGACTAGAAAATAAGCAAATATCACCCTTATTTGAGACATTTAATCTTACTTAGATTTTGCAGTGAACTGTGTACATTTATGACATCAACTCGGAGTTAATTAATCATGCAAAACCAGCCTGATGCAAATGAATCCAAATGCTATCATGCTCATAGTTGTAAAGTTTGATTGATAAACAACAATTTTTCTAACGTTACCAATCAACCTTGCCGGGCTTAAATACGCACATGCTTAAATTAGCGGAGGGAATAAACAGACCACGCCGCCAATACTAATGGCGCTTTCGCCTGTTAGCCACGCGGCTATGTTTTAATTATAATGCGGCATGCTTTCAATGGCTGCCTTTTAATAGAAAAGACAAATTAATTGTGTACACGTCGCTGTGCCACATCGGAAAGTGTCCCGGGAGTTGGAATAATGAAGAATCAATGGAGCAACATATTGGGTGTAGATGGTCATCAATACGGATGTGAGCAGGGAGCAGGACTGAGGGGCCGCTTGAAGGGGAACTGCACTTTTTTTTGGAATGTTGCCTATCATTTACAATCATTATGAGAGACAAGAAGACGTGTAAAAATCGGCTCATTCTAGGTGGCGAGCAATGCAGCTAACGGGAGCAATCAATTCTACCACTAAATCACTTTAAAAATGCATTCAAAAAAACGTCAACAATACATCCCGCAAGTGAGGGTGGTCTGTGGAATATCAATCAATCAATCAATCAATGTTTATTTATATAGCCCTAAATCACAAGTGTCTCAAAGGGCTGTACAAGCCACAACGACATCCCAGAGCCCACATACGGGCAAGGAAAAACTCACCCCAGTGGGACGTCGGTGAATGACTATGAGAAACCTTGGAGAGGACCGCATATGTGGGTAACCCCCCCCCCCCCCCCCTCTAGGGGAGACCGAAAGCAATGGATGTCGAGTGGGTCTGACATAATATTGTGAAAGTCCAGTCCACAGTGGATCCAACACATCAGCGGGAGTCCAGTCCACAGCGGGGCCAACAGGAAACCATCCCGAGCGGAGACGGGTCAGCAGCGCAGAGATGTCCCCAACCGATGCACAGGCTAGTGGTCCACCCGGGGTCCCGACTCTGGACAGCCAGCACTTCATCCATGGCCACCGGACCTATGCAACTCCCCCTCGCAAGGGACAGGGGAGAAGAGGAGAGAAGAAAAGAAACGGCAGATCAACTGGTCTAAAAAAGGGGGGTCTATTTAAAGGCTAGATTATACAAATGAGTTTTAAGATGGGACTTAAATGCTTCTACTGAGGTAGCATCTCTAACTGTTACCGGGAGGGCATTCCAGAGTACTGGAGCCCGAATAGAAAACGCTCTATAGCCCGCAGACTTTTTTTTGGCTCTGGGAATCACTAATAAGCCGGAGTTCTTTGAACGCAGATTTCTTGTCGGGACATATGGTACAATACAATCGGCGAGATAGGCTGGAGCTAAACCGTGTAGTATTTTATACGTAAGTAGTAAAACCTTAAAGTCGCATCTTAAGTGCACAGGAAGCCAGTGCAGGTGAGCCAGTATAGGCGTAATATGATCAAACTTTCTTGTTTTTGTCAAAAGCCTTGCAGCCGCATTTTGTACCAACTGTAATCTTTTAATGCTAGACATAGGGAGGCCCGAAAATAATACGTTACAGTAATCGAGACGAGACGTAACGAACGCATGAATAATGATCTCAGCGTCGCTAGTGGACAAGATGGAACGAATTTTAGCGATATTACGGAGATGAAAGAAGGCCGTTTTAGTAACACTCTTAATGTGTGACTCAAACGAGAGAGTTGGGTGGAAGATAATACCCAGATTCTTTACCGAGTCGCCTTGTTTAATTGTTTGGTTGTCAAATGTTAAGGTGGTATTATTAAATAGAATTGCTAAGTCCTTGGGTGAGTCCCTCTGATCATGTCATCTTTAAAGCTGCAGACTATGCTGAATGGACTTCTCCTTTAATCGTGGCCATTTGTGAAAGAAGTTCAAAATCAATTATTGTTTTATGATTGCTTAAAGGCCTACTGAAAGCCACTACTAGCGACCACGCAGTCTGATAGTTTATACATCAATGATGAAATCTTAACATTGCAACACATGCCAATACGGCCGGGTTAACTTATAAAGTGACATTTTAAATTTTCCCGCGGAACTTCCGGTTGAAAACGTCTATGTATGATGACGTATGCGCGTGACGTCAATGGTTGAAACGGAAGTATTGGGACACATTGTATCCAATACAAAATAGCTCTGTTTTCATCGCAAAATTCCACAGTATTCTGGACATCTGTGTTGGTGAATCTTTTGCAATTTGTTTAATGAACAATGAAGACTGCAAAGAAGAAAGCTGTAGGTGGGATCGGTGTATTAGCGGCTGGCTGCAGCAACACAACCAGGAGGACGTTGACTTGGATAGCAGACGCGCTAGCCGACGCTAGCCGCCGACCGCACGGATGATCGGGTGAAGTCCTTCGTCGCTCCGTAGATCTCTGGAACGCAGGTGAGCACGGGTGTTGATGGGCAGATGAGGGCTAATGTTTTTAGCATAGCTCTGTGAGGTCCCGTTGCTAAGTTAGCTTCAATGGCGTCGATAGCAACAGCATTGTTAAGCTTCGCCAGGCTGGAAAGCATTCACCGTGTAGTTACATGTCCATGGTTTAATAGTATTGTTGATTTTCTGTCCATCCTTCCAGTCAGGGGTTTATTTATTTTGTTTCTATCTGCAGTTAAGCCCGATGCTATCACGCTAAAGTGCTTCGCCGATGTATTGTCGTGGAGATAAAAGTCACTGTGAATGTCCATTTCGCGTTCTCGACTCTCATTTTCAAGAGGATATAGTATCCGAGGTGGTTTAAAATACAAATCCGTGATCCACAATAGAAAAAGGAGAGAGTGTGGAATCCAATGAGCCAGCTCGTACCTAAGTTACGGTCACAGCGAAAAAAGATGCGTCCTGCACTGCACTCTAGTCCTTCACTCTCACGTTCCTCATCCACGAATCTTTCATCCTGGCTCGAATTAATGGGGTAATCATCACTTTCTCGGTCCGAATCGCTCTCGCTGCTGGTGTAAACAATGGGGAAATGTGAGGAGCCTTTCAACCTGTGACGTCACGCTACTTCCGGTACAGGCAAGGCTTTTTTTATCAGCGACCAAAAGTTGCGAACTTTATCGTCGATGTTCTCTACTAAATCCTTTCAGCAAAAATATGGCAATATCGCGAAATGATCAAGTATGACACATAGAATGGATCCGCTATCATATCAATTCCTTTCAGTAGGCCTTTCAAATATAGTTTTCATACACTGAGTACATGCAGTGTAGTGAATCTGGTCTACAAAGAAAGATGGCGGACAGTTCAAAAACTACAAGTGGCATTTCTTACTTCTCCGTGTAGGAGTCGTAAATCATTATGACGTTTGGACTACGAAAAACATGGAAAGAACCAACTTATTTGGTAGAATTAACCCAGAATTGCAGGTAAAATTACCCAGCATATGGGTTGAATCAATAACCCATTTGCCTGGGTTAAATAGGCACACACACACACACACACTCATCAATTACCGGGGCGTTGATTTAGTGATTGGTGACTCTTTAAAAGACTCCACTCACACAATGGCAATGCTTTTGCTGCTACTGCAAGATGCCGCAGATGGTGCCCTGGGTAGGGAGCGCATATTTCACGACCATGTAGACCTATTTGCCCGAAGTGACGAATATTTATTTGAACGCTTTAGGCTACCCCAGCAGTCCCCCCTTTCTTAAACTTACATTTTGACATTACCGTATTTTCCGCACCATAAGCCGCACCTAAAAACCACAATTTTTCTCAAAAGCTGACAGTGCGGCTAATAACCCGGTGCGCCTTATATATGGATTAATATTAATATTTATTTTCATAAAGTTTAGGTCCCTGTAGAGGAGGAAGCGCTTCTTCTTCTACGGTAAGCAACCGCCCCCATAGAAGAGGAAGCGCTTCTTCTTCTACTGTAAACAACCGCCAAGGTGAGCACCCGCCCCCGTAGAAGAAGAAGCGCACGGATATTACGTTTCATTTCATTTGTGTGTTTCTGTAAAGACCACAAAATGGCTCCTACTAAGAGACACGCGTACAAGGTTCCACTGACTTTTGATATTCATGTGAACCGCACTGTGGATACAACGGGAACACGTACGGTGAATATTCGCACCACAGGGAATGAGAAGTCGTCCTTCACTGTGGTTCTAGCTTGCCATGCTAACGGCCAAAAACTTCCACCCACGGTGATATTCAAAAGGAAGACCTTGCCAAAAGAGAACTTTCCAGCCGGCGTCATCATAAAAGCTAACTCGAAGGGATGGATGGATGAAGAAAAGATGAGCGAACAGACCGGGTGACTTTTTTCACGCAGCTCCATCCCTGTTGATCTACGACTGCATGCGCGTCCACATCACAGATGGTGTCAAAAAACAAGTGAAGCACACCAAAGAAGAATAATTCGAGGGATTTGTGGATGAGTAATAACTTCAGAAAGTGAGCTTTAAATGTTTATTTTGTGTGTTGTGTGACACTAACGTATGAGCAACGTTGAGTTATTGATGTTGCTATTGCTCTGCACTATTTTGAGTGTTACTATTTTTGTGATTGCACATTTGCACATTACATTTTGGGAGTGAACAGAGTTGTTAGAACGCTGCTTTGTAATATATTATTAAAGTTTGACTGACCTATCTGACTGTTTTTTTGACATTCCCTTTAGCATAGCGTAGGTGCGGCTAATAACACGGGGCGGCTAATAGGTAAACAAAGTTTTGAAATATGCCATTCATTGAAGGTACGGCTTACAACACGGGGCGGCTTATGGTGCGGAAAATACGGTATGTATCGCCCCCGCGGGATAATACACATTTCGTAAATGACCGCCATAACCACAACACCAGGGGAAGCTCCACAAACCACGTTAAACCCAGAATCCGATCTAACAAAGGTCTTAACTCATTCTCCTTCTATGCCACATCAATATGGAATGCACTCCCAACAGGTGTAAAAGAATGGGCATCTCTATCCTCCTTCAAAACCGCACTAAAAGAACACCTCCAGTCAACTTCAACCCTTGACTAACACCCTCCCCCCACCACATCCCACCGCCCCGGATTGTAAATATTGTACATATTGTAAATTAAATTCAATGTATATACTCTGATGATTCTCTTGTGTGATGACTGTATTATGCTGATAGTATATATTTGTACCATGAATTGATTTACGTGGACCCCGACTTGAACAAGTTGAAAAACGTATTCGGGTGTTACCATTTAGTGGTCAATTGTACGGAATATGTACTGTACTGTGCAATCTACTAATTCAAGTTTCAATCCAAAAAAAAAAGAACAGCAGGTGGGAACAATTTGGCCGTTTATGAACACGTCATTAATTTGAATGGACTCCATCCATCCATCCATCTTCTTCCGCTTATCCGAGGTCGGATCGTGGGGGCAGCAGCCTAAGCAGGGAAGCCCAGACTTCCCTCTCCCCAGCCACTTCGTCCAGCTCTTCCCGGGGGATCCCGAGGCGTTCCCAGGCCAGCCGGGAGACATAGTCTTCCCAACGTGTCCTGGGTCTTCCCCGTGGCCTCTAACCGGTCGGATGTGCCCTACACACCTCCCTAGGGAGGCGTTCGGGTGGCAACCTGACCAGATGCCCGAACCACCTCATCTGGCTCCTCTCCATGTGGAGGAGCAGCGTCTTTACTTTGAGCTCCCCCCGGATGGCAGAGCTTCTCACCCTATCTCTAAGGGAGAGCCCCACCACCCGGCTTAGCAAACTCATTTCGGCCGCTTGTACCCGTGATCTTGTCCTTTTGGTCATAACCCAAAGCTCATGACCATAGGTGAGGATGGGAACGTAGATCGACCGGTAAATTGAGAGCTTTGCCTTCCGGCTCAGCTCCTTCTTCACCACAACGGATCGATACAGCGTCCGCATTACTGAAGACGCCGCACCGATCCGCCTGTCGATCTCACGATCCACTCTTACCTCACTCGTGAACAAGACTCCGAGGTACTTGAACTCCTCCACTTGGGGAAGGGTCTCCTCTGCCACCCGGAGATGGCACTCCACCCTTTTCCGGGCGAGAACCATGGACTCGGACTTGGAGGTGCTGATTCTCATCCCAGTCGCTTCACACTCAGCTGCGAACCGATCCAGTGAGAGCTGAAGATCCTGGCCAGTTGAAGCCATCAGGACCACATCATCTGCAAAAAGCAGAGACTTAATCCTGCAGCCACCAAACCAGATCCCCTCAACGCCTTGACTGCGCCTAGAAATTCTGTCCATAAAAGTTATGAACAGAATCTGTGACAAAGGGCAGCCTTGGCGGAGTCCAACCCTCACTGGAAACGTGTCCGACTTACTAACGGTAATGCGGACCAAACTCTGGCACTGATCATACAGGGAGCGGACCGCCACAATCAGACAGTCCGATACCCCATACTCTCTGAGCACTCCCCACAGGACTTCCCGAGGGACACGGTCGAATGCCTTCTCCAAGTCCACAAAACACATGTAGACTGGTTGGGCAAACTCCCATGCACCCTCAAGGACCCTGCCGAGAGTATAGAGCTGGTCCACAGTTCCACGACCAGGACGAAAACCACACTGTTCCTCGGATTCAGGAGGAACAGTGTGGTTTTCGTCCTTGACTGTGAATGGACTCCTCTTAGGAAATCACTTAGGAAGAAAGAGAAGAAGGAACTTAGGAACTTATTGCTGAATGAGGCCCAGTGTCCACAGGGCTCGACGTGGGTTTCATTTTGCCCACTAAAACCTGTACATCCTGTAGGGCAGGGGTCACCAACCTTTTTGAAACCAAGAGCTACTTCTTGGGTAGTGATTAATGCGAAGGGCTACCAGTTTGATACACACTTAAATAACTTGCCAGAAATAGCCAATTTGCTCAATTTACCTTTAACTCTATGTTATTATTAATAATTAAGGATTTTTATCTTTGGGGAAACGCTGATCATCTTAATGATTTCTCACAATAAATATATATAGAAACAGATAAATATCAATATGCAACACTTTATATTTATATTTTCTCTAAGTGCACATTTTTCAAATTGAACATTTTCAAATGATCACTTCTAAGACTTTAAAGTTCGCAACTTTTGGTTCTTTCTTGTGAAATCACAATATCCCATTTTAACTAGCTAGCCACTAACATTTTTGAACAAATCATGAATTACTTTGCACCATGTTTGTACAAATAATAACTCATGTAAAATACAAAAGTCAACTCTCAAATTTTTAAATAAATCATGTCACACTTTGAACTGGACACCAAATCTGTTATCTGTTTCTTTGTCAGTTAGTGAAGACCAAGTCTTTAAAATATTTTCTTGGATTTTCAAATTCTATTTGAGTTTTGTCTCTCTTAGAATTAAAAATGTCGAGCAAAGCGAGACCAGCTTGCTAGTAAATAAATAACATTTAAAAAATAGAGGCAGCTCACTGGTAAGTGCTGCTATTTGAGCTATTTTTAGAACAGGCCAGAGGGCTACTCATCTGGTCCTTGCGGGCTACCTGGTGCCCGCGGGCACCGCGTTGGTGACCCCTGCTGTAGGCTGACAGGAGTAAAGGAAGTCCATGATGAGCACAAAGGGGTAAAGATCGCTTTGGTTTTCGTACGATCGTACAAAAAATCCAGTCTAACGCTGTAATCGGACGGGAACTTTCCGACAACCTCTTCAGAGTTGAAGCACAGCCACGATCTGAGTCAACACACGGGCACTGCAGTGGCGAAGGAGGTAAACGGCACAGTCGGTAGTTGTTCCGAAATAAAGCTTTGCGCGTTCGCCGATGTGCCGGTAATCCTGTTTCATGCTCTCCTGGAGAGGAGTCGCACCATCGCCCCCCGGGCATGACAATCCCACCTACAGGAGTGTATCAGCAACCTCCGCAAGAGCCGCTATGACTGATGTGTTTACGCCTTCCCTTATCACGTTTTCCCCTCCGTACTCTCGGGGGGGAACAGACTCCTCCACGAACACAGCCGATGAGTCACGGCCCATCAAGGAGAGGGTGGCGTTATTTTGGAAACGGCAGTAATCTAGTTGTACTTCCTGATGAGAGCGCCTAAACACCCAAGAGGGGAGGCTTAATTCAATCACACCTACACGTCTCGGCCATCTTGGCGAAATGGAGAAATAAATGGCAGCTCGGTCGCCATCCCTTACCGCGTGATAAGTGTGACTTTCAGCGCCACTTGATAGGCTAAAAATGTGCGGCGTGGGGATCAGCCTTCGAAGCGAGAGAAGCCGTGATTTAGGGGATATCGGTGACAGTCGAGGCGACGCTCTACCCCTCCCTTCTCGGGAAAGATGGAGCGGCGGAGATGAAGAAGAAGCGGCGGGGGAGAGAAGGCAGGGCGAGGAGCTGTCTATTGCTGCTGCTGCAAATGTTCCCCTGGCCGACTTTGACAAAAATGGATGATTTTTATTAAGAGCCTTGGCTTTGTATCTCCCGTCTCATATATCTTGGCTAACAGAGGAAGGCCATCTCGGAAGCCGACACGGAAGACAAGTGTTGAGGGGCTTTTATTTTGACTATGTGTGTGTGTGTGTGTGTGTGTGTGTGTGTGGGGGGGTTCTTGTATTTCTACCCTTCTTGAGACATCAACAAGGGGAAGTACCTTCCACGTGAGGACCGGTGAACAAGTTAGGACCGAAATCATGGTCCCAATACGGAAAACCATTGCATCTGCAAACCCTGTTTCCATATGAGTTGGGAAATTGTGTTAGATGTAAATATAAACGGAATACAATGATTTGCAAATCATTTTCCACCCATATTCAGTTGAATATGCTACAAAGACAACATATTTGATGTTCAAACTGATAAACATTTTTTTTTTTGGTTGCAAATAATCATTAACTTTAGAATTTGATGGCAGCAACACGTGACAAAGAAGTTGGGAAAGGTGGCAATAAATACTGATAAAGTTGAGGAATGCTCATCAAACACTTATTTGGAACATCCCACAGGTGAACAGGCACATTGGGAACAGGTGGGTGCCATGATTGGGTATAAAAGTAGATTCCATGAAATGCTCAGTCATTCACAAACAAGGACGGGGCGAGGGTCACCACTTTGTCAACAAATGCGTGAGCAAATTGTTGAACAGTTTAAGAAAAACCTTTCTCAAGCAGCTATTGCAAGGAATTTAGGGAATTCACCATCTACGCTCCGTAATATCATCAAAGGGTTCAGAGAATGTGGAGAAATCACTGCACGTAAGCAGCTAAGCCCGTGACCTTCCATCCCTCAGGCTGTACTGCATCAACAAGCCACATCAGTGTGTAAAGGATATCACCACATGGGCTCAGGAACACTTCAGAAACCCACTGTCAGTAACTACAGTTGGTCGCTACATCTGTAAGTGCAAGTTAAAACTCTCCTATGCAAGGCGAAAACCGTTTATCAACAACACCCAGAAACGCCGTCAGCTTCGCTGGGCCTGAGCTCATCTAAAACGGACTGACACAAAGTGGAAAAAGTGTTCTGTGGTCTGACGAGTCCACATTTCAAATTGTTTTTGGAAACTGTGGACGTCGTGTCCTCCGGACCAAAGAGGAAAACAACCATCCGGATTGTTATAGGCGCAAAGTTGAAAAGCCAGCGTCTGTGATGGTATGGGGGTGTATTAGTGCCCAAAACATGGGTAACTTACACATCTGTGAAGGCACCATTAATGCTGAAAGGTACATACTATGTAACTATTTTATTTAAGGACTTAACTGCAATAAGAAACATATGTTTAATGTACCCTAAGATTTTTTGTTAAAATAAAGCCAATAATGCAATTTTTTTGTGGTCCCCTTTATTTGGAAAAGTACCGAAATAGTTTTAGTACCGGTACCAAAATATTGGTATCATTACAACACTAGTGCGTACAAAAGTAAACATTGACGGGTGCAGAGGCAGCAATATATGATAAAACAAGACGGCAGCTAAAGAAGGACTTCCCTATTCACCCCCGAAAAAACCCCGCCAGGTGAACAGCTGATTTTATGACTTCCGGTGCTGACGTAAGACAACCCATATGTGACCATAGGATGAACAAATACACTACGGTACTAACACTATAGTGGCCATTAACAGTTAGCGTCTACAGTAAAATTATGACTTTTGTCATAATTTTGCCAAGTGAAATTCCGATTGTTATTATAATATTGCAAAAATTGTTAAGTTTTCTTATAAAATTGTGACTCTTGTCGAGTAAAATTACGACTCTTCATAAAATTGCCCAAATTTTAAGCTTTTCTCGTAAAATTACGACTGTTATTGAGTAAAATTCCAACTTTTAATCATAATATTGAACAAATGTTCAGTTTTTCTTGTAAAATTTTGACTTGCGTTGAGTAAATATACGCCTTTTATTGTAATACTGCCAAAATTCTTAGTTTTTCTTGTGAAATTGTGACCTTTTTCTTGTGAAATTTCAACTCATTTTTCACAACAAGCTTTTTTATATTGGCATAGTATGTGTATATTATTAATGTTGTAAATACAAATCTTTATATATCTAGAAAGGCTGGTCCTAAAGAGGTAGGCATTTTTCGGAGGTGTCAAGAAGGTAACAAATACAAAAATGTGTATGTGTGTGTGTGTGTGTGTGTGTTCTTGTATTTCTAACCTTCTTGAGACATCAAAAAGGAAAGGTACCTTCCATGTGAGGACCGGTGAACAAGTTAGGACTGAAATCATGGTCCCAATATGGAAAACCATTGCATCTAATAGAGAGCCAAATACTAGAGTCTGTGATCATTGCTTAATATTACCAAAAATGTTAAGTTTTCTTATAAAATTGTGACTTTTGTCGAGTAAAATTACGACTCTTTGTAAAGTTGCCCAAATTTTAAGCTTTTCTTGTTAAATTGCCACTGTTATTGAGTAAAATTCCAACTTTTATCATAATATTGAACAAATGTTCAGTTTTTCTTGTAGAATTTTGCCTTGCGTTGAGTAAAATTACGACTTTTATTGTACTACTGCCAACATTCTAATATTTTTCTAGTGAAATTGTGACCTTTTTCTTGTGAAATTTCAACTCATTTTTCACAACAAGCTTTTTTATATTGGCATAGTATGTGTATATTATTAATGTTGTAAATACAAATCTTTATATATCTAGAAAGGCTGGTCCTAAAGAGGTAGGCATTTTTCGGAGGTGTCAAGAAGGTAACAAATACAAGAATGTGTGTGTGTGTGTGCGCGCGCGCGTGTGTGTGTGTGTTCTTGTATTTCTGACCTTCTTGAGACATCAAAAAGGAAAGGTACCTTCCATGTGAGGACCGGTGAACAAGTTAGGACTGAAATCATGGTCTCATTATGGAAAACCATTGCATCTAATAGAGAGCCAAATACTAAAGTCTGTGAACATTGCTCCAAAGTCAGGATTTTTTGTTGATTTAATGTGCATACAAAGGTAAACATTGACGGGTGCAGAGGCAGCAATATATGATAAAACAAGACGACAGCTAAAGAAGGACTTCCCTATTCATTCCTGAAAAAACCCCGCCAGGTGAACAGCTGATTTTATGAGTTCCGGTGCTGACGTAAGACAACCCATATGTGACCATAGGATGAACAAATACACTACGGTACTAACACTATAGTGGCCATTAACAGTTAGCGTCTACAGTAAAATTATGACTTTTGTCATAATTTTGCCAAGTGAAATTCCGATTGTTATTATAATATTGCAAAAATTGTTAAGTTTTCTTATAAAATTGTGACTCTTGTCGAGTAAAATTACGACTCTTCATAAAATTGCCCAAATTTTAAGCTTTTCTCGTAAAATTACGACTGTTATTGAGTAAAATTCCAACTTTTAATCATAATATTGAACAAATGTTCAGTTTTTCTTGTAAAATTTTGACTTGCGTTGAGTAAATATACGCCTTTTATTGTAATACTGCCAAAATTCTTAGTTTTTCTTGTGAAATTGTGACCTTTTTCTTGTGAAATTTCAACTCATTTTTCACAACAAGCTTTTTTATATTGGCATAGTATGTGTATATTATTAATGTTGTAAATACGAATCTTTATATATCTAGAAAGGGTGGTCCTAAAGAGGTAGGCATTTTTCGGAGGTGTCAAGAAGGTAACAAATACAAAAATGTGTATGTGTGTGTGTGTGTGTGTTCTTGTATTTCTAACCTTCTTGAGACATCAAAAAGGAAAGGTACCTTCCATGTGAGGACCGGTGAACAAGTTAGGACTGAAATCATGGTCCCAATATGGAAAACCATTGCATCTAATAGAGAGCCAAATACTAGAGTCTGTGATCATTGCTTAATATTACCAAAAATGTTAAGTTTTCTTATAAAATTGTGACTTTTGTCGAGTAAAATTACGACTCTTTGTAAAGTTGCCCAAATTTTAAGCTTTTCTTGTTAAATTGCCACTGTTATTGAGTAAAATTCCAACTTTTATCATAATATTGAACAAATGTTCAGTTTTTCTTGTAGAATTTTGCCTTGCGTTGAGTAAAATTACGACTTTTATTGTACTACTGCCAACATTCTAATATTTTTCTAGTGAAATTGTGACCTTTTTCTTGTGAAATTTCAACTCATTTTTCACAACAAGCTTTTTTATATTGGCATAGTATGTGTATATTATTAATGTTGTAAATACAAATCTTTATATATCTAGAAAGGCTGGTCCTAAAGAGGTAGGCATTTTTCGGAGGTGTCAAGAAGGTAACAAATACAAGAATGTGTGTGTGTGTGTGCGCGCGCGCGTGTGTGTGTGTGTTCTTGTATTTCTAACCTTCTTGAGACATCAACAAGGAAAGGTACCTTCCATGTGAGGACCGGTGAACAAGTTAGGACTGAAATCATGGTCCCAATATGGAAAACCATTGCATCTAATAGAGAGCCAAATACTAGAGTCTGTGAACATTGCTCCAAAGTCAGGATTTTTCTGTTGATTTAATGTGCATACAAAGGTAAACATTGACGGGTGCAGAGGCAGCAATATATGATAAAGCAAGACGGCAGCTAAAGAAGGACTTCCCTATTCATCCCCGAAAAAACCCCGCCAGGTGAACAGCTGACGTAAGACAACCCATATGGGACCATAGGATGAACAAATACACTACGCTACTAAGACTATAGTGGCCATTAACAGTTAGCTTCTACAGTAAAATTATGACTTTTGTCATAATTTTGCCAAGTGAAATTCCGATTATTATTATAATATTGCCAAAATTGTTAAGTTTTCTTATATAATTGTGACTCTTGTCGAGTAAAATTACGACTCTTCATAAATGTGCCCAAATGTTAAGCTTTTCTCGTAAAATTGCGACTTTTATTGAGTAAAACTCCAACTTTTATCATAATATTGAACAAGTGTTCAGTTTTTCTTGTAAAATTTTGACTTGCGTTGAGTAAATATACGCCTTTTATTGTAATACTGCCAAAATTCTTAGTTTTTCTTGTGAAATTGTGACCTTTTTCCTGTGAAATTTCACCTCATTTTTCACAACAAGCTTTTTTATATTGGCATAGTATGTGTATATTATTAATGTTGTGAATACAAACCTTTATATATCTAGAAAGGGTGGTCCTAAAGAGGTAGGCATTTTTCGGAGGTGTCAAGAAGGTAACAAATACAAGAATGTGTGTGTGTGTGTGTGTGTGTGTTCTTGTATTTCTAAACTTCTTGAGACATCAAAAAGGAAAGGTACCTTCCATGTGAGGACCGGTGAACAAGTTAGGACTGAAATAATGGTCCCAATATGGAAAACCATTGCATCTAATAGAGAGCCAAATACTAGAGTCTGTGATCATTGCTTAATATTACCAAAAATGTTAAGTTTTCTTATAAAATTGTGACTTTTGTCGAGTAAAATTACGACTCTTTGTAAAGTTGCCCAAATTTTAAGCTTTTCTTGTTAAATTGCCACTGTTATTGAGTAAAATTCCAACTTTTATCATAATATTGAACAAATGTTCAGTTTTTCTTGTAGAATTTTGCCTTGCGTTGAGTAAAATTACGACTTTTATTGTAATACTGCCAAAATTCTAAGTTTTTTTCTTGTGAAATTGAGACCTTTTTCTTGTGAAATTTCAACTCATTTTTCACAACAAGCTTTTTTATATTGGCATAGTATGTGTATATTATTAATGTTGTAAATGCAAATCTTTATATATCTAGAAAGGGTGGTCCTAAAGAGGTAGGCATTTTTCGGAGGTGTCAAGAAGGTAACAAATACAAGAATGTGTGTGTGTGTGTGTGTGTGTGTGTGTGTGTGTGTGTGTGTGTGTGTGTGTGTGTGTGTGTGTGTGTGTGTGTGTGTGTGTGTGTGTGTGTGTGTGTGTGTGTGTGTGTGTGTGTGTGTGTGTGTGTGTGTGTGTGTGTGTGTGGCATTTAACAGCATTTTGCTTCCATAGTAGGAGTGATTTTACCCCAGTTTTCACTCGGAGGTTCAGCGTCAGAGGAAAAGTTTATAGACTTGCTGGTAAATTGGATTGAAATCCAAAAAAATCGATCAAGATGTGGTCAGCTTTCTTTTTGCCAGTGTGTGTACATGCCCCGGAGCAAAGAAAAAAAATAAAACATTAAATATATTTCTTTCAGGCCAAGCTCCTTTCAGATGCGCCTAGCGTTGAACCGAATTAGCCATTTTTATGGAGCTCTTGCAGGGAAAAGTTCTCTCAGATTCTTCCATTCTAAGGCTGTGTAAATAAAGAGAAGTGACTAGAAAATCAACAAGTTATTCCACACAAAGGATTAAGCACAAACAATAGCAATAACTAACTGGAGCCTTCTCTAAAACGGTTGCTTCGATCGAAACCGAAAGTTAACTTGGCGCGTAAACTCTTCCCACCTGGTACATGCTAAGGCCGTGAAAGCTGGAGGGAATAATGTGTGTGTGTAGGGATAAGAAACAGGACTGTTTATATTATACATGCTTCACTGATGACAATATTTGGCAAGCACTGGTTTGTCCTACTAATTTCAGCGATCCTTGAACTCATCATAGTTTGTTTACATGTGCAACTTTCTCCGACGCTGCCACAGAAAGACGTGTTTCATGCCACTCCTTCCTTGTGTCATTTTGTCCACCAAACATTTTATGCTGTGCGTGAATGCACAAAGGTGAGCTTTGTTGATTTTATTGATTTGTTGGAGTGCTTATCAGGCATATTTGGTAGATCCATGACTGCCAGCTAATCAATGCTAAAATGCTATTTAGGCTAGCTGTATGTACATATTGCATCATTGTGCCTCGTTTGTAGCTATATTTGAGCTCATTTAATTTCCTTTACTTATGTCCTCTGTGTGTTTAATTTATATTTGCATGTCTCATGACACATTATCTGTATGTAATATTGGTTGCATTTCTCATAATTGTTTGTGTGCCATGTTGTTCCAGACCACAGCAAACGTAACCCAGCTTGCAAAGATTGTAATAAATCCATTAGAACAGTGGTCCCCAACCTTTTTGTAGCTGCGGACCGGTCAACGCTTGAAAATTTGTCCCACGGACCGGTGGGGGGGGGGGGGGTATTTAAAAAATAAAAAATAAATACAATCATTTGTGCTTACGGACTGTATCCCTGCAGACTGTATTGATCTATATTGATATAGAATGTATATATTGTGTTTTTTATGTTGATTTCATTAAAAAAAATAAATTTTTTTTTTTTTTTTTTACATAAATAAATACAATCATGTGTGCTTACGGACTGTATCCCTGCAGGCTGTATTGATCTATATTGATATAGAATGTATATATTGTGTTTTTTATGTTGATTTCATAAAAAAATAAAATAAAATAAAAAAAATTTTTTTTTATTTTTTTTTTACATAAATAAATACAATCATGTGTGCTTACGGACTGTATCCCTGCAGGCTGTATTGATCTATATTGATATAGAATGTATATAATTTTTTTTTTTTTTTTTTTTTTTTTTTTAACATCAATAAATACAATCATGTGTGCTTACGGAGTGTATCCCTGCAGGCTGTATTGATCTATATTGATATAGAATGTATATATTGTGTTTTTTATGTTGATTTCATTAAAAAAAATAAAAAAAATAAAAAAAATTTTTTTTACATAAATAAATACAATCATGTGTGCTTACGGACTGTATCCCTGCAGGCTGTATTGATCTATATTGATATAGAATGTATATATTGTGTTTTTTATGTTGATTTCATTAAAAAAAAAAATTAATAATAATAATAATAATAATTTTTTTTTAACATCAATAAATACAATCATGTGTGCTTACGGACTGTATCCCTGCAGGCTGTATTGATCTATATTGATATAGAATGTATATATTGTGTTTTTTATGTTGATTTCATAAAAATAAAAATAATAATTCTTGTGCGGCCCGGTACCAATCGGTCCGGTGGTTGGGGACCACTGCATTAGAAGAAGGCAGCCTGCCGTTTCCTTTGATAGTAGGCTAATATAGCTAATATATACACTTACATCATGTGTTGCCTTCATTATAACACTTGTATAAGGATTTGGAATTTTTTGCGGCTCCAGACAGATTTTTTATTTTGTATTTTTGGTCCAATATGGCTCTTTTAACATTTTGGGTTGCGGACCCCTGGTTTACAGGATAAACAGGTCAGGCTGATTAGAAAAATAAATACTAATCAAATATACTGCAAAATAAAAAAAATGAATGTACATACAATTACACAGTGCTAAAATAACTAAATAATCTAACTGTGTTTTTTTTTTTTTATTAATTGTTAATAAAATCAAAAAGCAAATGAAACTACAGCTACACCACCTTAGTCATATTTTTTGCGCTTAAGAAACTTCCCTGTGACTTTATCTCCAGACTTCTTCTGTTTGTTTGATATTGCCTTTACTGCCACAAGTGGCGGAAAAGAGTATTACAACTGAGTTCCACAGCTGAGAGACGGATACTTTTTGGCGGCCCTATGGTTAAGAAGCACTGTACAATACCGTTGCAAAATTATCGGCTCTCTTCGGATTAAACATAGAAATTGTTGACATTTCCAGACTTTTCTAGTGAAGAAATAACAAAGCGGGTTTAGGTATCTTTGCGAATGCTGTGCCTTCACCCTATTTGTATCAACTCGTCAATACAGCTGTGGTGAGCAAGCGTCATTTTTTGGTCCCTTCACAACGGCAACACAGCATTGGGGACGTGCCACCGCTATGCCGCCGAGCCGAGGCTAATTAGACGCGCGTCGCCTTTTGAAGCCGTGCCTTTTCAACACCCACGTGGTAAATCATTGGCTGTGTCCGTCTGACATTGTAGCCACCTACGAGGCGGGTGTAGCGAAACCTCAGACAATGGAGTCACGTGCACGGATTGCTCAGATCGCTCGCGGCAGCCTCCAACAAGGTCGCCCCGCGCCGGCTTAACCGAGCATTTGTCTGCAATTAAGTGCAACTGAAGCCGCGTTTCCTACGTGGGGGAAAAGTTCGGTTCGGTTCGCAAGGGGTCCAGTTTTGGAAAGGTAGACCCTGAATTCACGCTTGATTATGTTAATAATGTGACGTGACGCAAACCTTCCAATGAAATGATCAAAGTGTATCGGTTGGGAACATCTCTGCGCTGCTGACCCGTCTCCGCTCGGGATGGTTTCCTGCTGGCCCCACTATGGACTGGACTCTCACACTATTATGTTAGATCCACTATGGACTGGACTCTCACTATCAATCAATCAATCAATGTTTATTTATATAGCCCTAAATCACAAGTGTCTCAAAGGGCTGTACAAGCCACAACGACATCCTCGGTACAGAGCCCACATATTATGTTAGATCCACTACGGACTGGACTACGGACTGGACTCTCACTATTATGTTAGATCCACTATGGACTGGACTCTCACTATTATGTTAGATCCACTATGGACTGGACTCTCACTATTATGTTAGATCCACTATGGACTAGACTCTCACTATTATGTTGGATCCACTATGGACTGGACTCTCACTATTATGTTAGATCCACTATGGACTGGACTCTCACTATTATGTTAGATCCACTATGGACTGGACTCTCACTATTATGTTGGATCCACTGTGGACTGGACTCTCACTATTATGTTAGATCCACTATGGACTGGACTCTCACACTATTATGTTTGATCCACAGTGGACTGGACTCTCACTATTATGTTGGATCCACTATGGACTGGACTCTCACTATTATGTTAGATCCACTACGGACTGGACTCTCACTATTATGTTAGATCCACTATGGACTGGACTCTCACTATTATGTTAGATCCACTATGGACTGGACTCTCACTATTATGTTGGATCCACTATGGACTGGACTCTCACTATTATGTTAGATCCACTATGGACTGGACTCTCACTATTATGTTGGATCCACTACGGACTGGACTCTCACTATTATGTTAGATCCACTATGGACTGGACTCTCACTATTATGTTGGATCCACTATGGACTGGACTCTCACTATTATGTTGGATCCACTATGGACTGGACTCTCACTATTATGTTAGATCCACTACGGACTGGACTCTCGCTATTATGTTAGATCCACTATGGACAGGACTGTCACTATTATGTTGGATCCACTATGGACTGGACTCTCATTATTATGTTAGATCCACTATGGACTGGACTCTCACTATTAAGTGTTGGATCCACTATGGACTGGACTCTCACTATTATGTTAGATCCACTATGGACTGGACTCTCACTATTATGTTAGATCCACTATGGACTGGACTCTCACTATTATGTTGGATCCACTGTGGACTGGACTCTCACTATTATGTTGGATCCACTATGGACTGGACTCTCACACTATTATGTTTGATCCACTGTGGACTGGACTCTCACTATTATGTTGGATCCACTATGGACTGGACTCTCACTATTATGTTAGATCCACTATGGACTGGACTCTCACTATTATGTTAGATCCACTACGGACTGGACTCCCACTATTATGTTAGATCCACTATGGACTGGACTCTCACACTATTATGTTAGATCCACTACGGACTGGACTCTCACTATTATGTTAGATCCACTATGGACTGGACTTTCACTATTATGTTAGATCCACTATGGACTGGACTCTCACTATTATGTTAGATCCACTATGGACTGGACTCTCACTATTATGTTAGATCCACTATGGACTGGACTCTCACTATTATGTTAGATCCACTATGGACTGGACTTTTACTATTATGTTAGATCCACTATGGACTGGACTTTCACTATTATGTTAGATCCACTATGGACTGGACTTTCACAATATTAAGTCAGACCCACTCGACATCCATTGCTTTCGGTCTCCCCTAGAGGGGGGGGGGGGGGTTACCCACATATGCGGTCCTCTCCAAGGTTTCTCATAGTCATTGACATCGACGTCCCACTGGGGTGAGTTTTTCCTTGCCCTTATGTGGGCTCTGTACCGAGGATGTCGTTGTGGCTTGTGCAGCCCTTTGAGACACTTGTGATTTAGGGCTATATAAATAAACATTGATTGATTGAGCGGGTCTAGTCAGGTCTAGTTTCTTACAATTGCGCACCGGATTATAAGGCGCATTAAAGGAGTCATATTATTATTATTTTTTCTAAATGTAAAACACTTCCTTGTGGTCTACATAACATGTGATGGTGGTTCTTTGGTCAAAATGTTACATTGATGATGTTTTACAGATCATCTTCAAGCCGCTTTCTGACAGTCGCTTCCTGAATGCGTCGTTTTGTGGGCGGTCTTATTCACGTGGCTCACCTTCGCCGCCGTCTTTTCTCCGTCATCTTTGTTGTAGCGGTGTAGCGTGCAAGGACGGGAGTGGAAGAAGTTTCAAAAGATGGCGCTAACTATTTTAATGACTTTTAGACGGTGGAGCATCTCCTCATCCGTGGCTCACTAGTCCAGGGGTCGGCAACCCAAAATGTTGAAAGAGCCATATTGGACCAAAAATACAAAAACAAATCTGTCTGGACCCGCAACAAATTAAAAGCCCTGTTACATACAGATAGTGTGTCATGAGATATACATTGAATTAAGAGGACTTAAAGGAAACTAAATGAGCTCAAATATAGCTACAAATGAGGCATAATGATGCAATATGTACATATAGCTAGCCTAAATAGCATGTTAGCATCGATTAGCTTGCAGTCATCCAGTGACCAAATATGTCTGGAGCCGCAACAAATTAAAAGCCCTGTTACATACAGATAGTGTGTCATAATATATAAATTGAATTAAGAGGACTTAAATGAAACTAAATGACCTCAAATATAGCTACAAATGAGGCATAATGATGCAATATGTACATATAGCTAGCCTAAATAGCATGTTAGCATCGATTAGCTTGCAGTCATGCAGTGACCAAATATGTCTGGTTAGCACCAGTCAATAACATCAACAAAACTCACCTTTGTGCATTCATGCACAACGTTAACAGTTTGGTGGACAAAATGAGACAGAAAAAGAAGTGGCGTAAAACACTCCTAGAAAGTCGGAGAAAGTTAAACATGTAAACAAACTATACGGTGAGTTCAAGGACCGCCAAAATTAGTAGGACAAAACGGCGCTCGCCAAATACTCGAATCAGTGAAGCATGTTTAATATAAACAGTGTGATTTATAACAATTAGGGAGGTTTGTGTCATGTTTGTCCTCCTACAGAAACCATATTAACACAAAAAAAATGTTTTTTTCCCCTCATCTTTTTCCATTTTTCATACATTTTTTAAAAAAGCTCCAGAGAGCCGCGGGTTGCCGACCCCCGCACTAGTGCAACAACAAGGCCGGAAATGTGTCCCGTGAAAAACCGTCCGACCGGAACTCTCTAATAACTAAAGTTCCTTGGGTGAATAATGTAAACTCACTACACCGGTATGTTTTAGCGCTTTCATGGCGAGTTTACTGACAGATATAAGTAAGAACTTTACACTACTTTATATTAGAAATGGCAACAGCGGAGGATGAATGTCACATAACAAGAAGATAGAGAAACTGCACTGGCTACCCATCAAACATCGTATCCACTTTAAAATAATTCTCCTCACTATCAAAGCCATCCATAACCTCTCTCCATCTTATCTCTCTGACCTGATCCATGTCGCCACGCCCTCACGTTCCCTAAGATCCTCTTCATCCATCCATCTCACTGTCCCTTTATTTAAACTGTCCACCACGGGTGCCCGAGCTTTCAGCCGCTCTGCCCCACATCTTTGGAACTCTTTGCCACCAGACCTTCGTAACTTGGACTCAATATCCCTCTTCGAATCAAGACTCAAAACACACCTATTCCTGACTGCTTATTCATTGTAATCATCTTTTCTTCTCTATCTTTGTTGTTGTTATTATTGTTGTTTTTATCCAATTTGATTTTATTGTTTTGATTTTGTACGGTGTCCTTGAGTGCCCAGAAAGGCGCCTTATAAATAAAATGTATTATTATTATTATTATTATTATAAAAAGAAGAAGCTTATGAACTACGGCTACGACTACATTTTCAGGACTTATGCAGATCCCAAATACAGATCAGCAGGTACCAGAAGGTAAGAAAAGTTGCTTTTGCATAATATTGCGAAACAAAACGGCAGATAATATGTCTTACCTTATACACACACCATAATAATAGTTATTTGTGGATGCACAGTACAATCCAGCAAGCGGTGCGGCTTCATAGCTTACCAAAGTCGTACTAAAACATTTTGATAGATTTTTGAGCGCCGTGTGTAATGTTCTATAGCAGGGGTCACCAACCTTTTTGAAACCAAGAGCTACTTCTTGGGTAGTGATTAATGCGAAGGGCTACCAGTTTGATAAACACTTCAATAAATTGCCAGAAATAGCCAATTTGCTCAATTTACCTTTAACTCTATGTTATTATTAATAATTCATGATATTTACACTTAATTGAACGGTTTAAAAGAGGAGAAAACACAAAAAAAATGACAATTAAATTTTGAAACATAGTTTATCTTCAATTTCGACTCTTTAAAATTCAAAATTCAACCGAAAAAAAGAAGAGAAAAACTTAAAAAAAGAATTTATGGAACATCATTAGTCATTTTTCCTGATTAAGATTAATTTTAGAATTTTGATTAAATGTTTTAAATAGGTTAAAATCCAATCTAAACTTTGTTAGAATATATAACAAACAATATATAACAAACAAAGCTCTATTTCTAACAAAGACAAATCATTATTTCTTCTAGATTTTCCAGAACAAAAATTTTAAAAGAAAATCAAAAGACTTTGAAATAAGATTTAAATTTGATTCTACAGATTTTCTAGATTTGCCAGAATAATTTTTGAAAATTTTAATCATAATAAGTTTGAAGAAATATTTCACAAATATTCTTCGTCGAAAAAACAGAAGCTAAAATGAAGAATTAAATCAAAATGTATTTATTATTCTTTACAATAAAAAACATTTTTTTACTTGAACATTGATTTAAATTGTCAGGAAAGAAGACGAAGGAATTTAAAAGGGAAAAAGGTATATGTGTTTAAAAATCCTAAAATCATTTTTAAGGTTGTATTTTTTCTCTAAAATTGTCTTTCTGAAAGTTATAAGAAGCAAAGTAAAAAAATTAATGAATTTATTTAAACAAGTGAAGACCAAGTCTTTAAAATATTTTCTTGGATTTTCAAATTCTATTTGAGTTTTGTCTCTCTTAGAATTAAAAATGTCGGGCAAAGCGAGACCAGCTTGCTAGTAAATAAATACAATTTAAAAAATAGAGGCAGCTCACTGGTAAGTGCTGCTATTTCAGCTATTTTTAGAACAGGCCGGCGGGCTACTCATCTGGTCCTTACGGGCTACCTGGTGCCCGTGGGCACCACGTTGGTGACCCCTGTTCTATAGCTTCAGTCATATTGAGTCATATTGCAGTCTACACGTATCTCTTATGTGCGACTGCCATCTACTGGTCACACTTATTTCACAATGTCCATCCATCCATTTTCTACCGCTTGTCCCGTTCGGGGTCGCGAAGGGGGGGGGGGGGTGATGGAGCCTATCTCAGCTGCTTTGGGCGGAAGGCGGGGTACACACTGGACAAGTCGCCACCTCATCGCAGGGCCAACACAGATAGATAGACAACATTCAAATACTAGGGACCATTTAGTGTTGCCAATCAACCTATCCCCAGGTGCATGTCTTTGGAGGTGGGAGGTAGCTGGAGGGAACCCACACAGTCACGGGGAGAACATGCAAACTCCACACAGAAAGATCCCGAGCCCAGGATCGAACCCAGGACCTCCGTATAGTGAGGTACATGCACTAACCCCTGTACCACCGTGCTGCCTTCTTTAGGGACTAATAACGTCCTATATTGTATCATTGGGGGCAGTATCATATTGCTGTCTACACATTTCTCTAATGTGTGACTGCCATCTCCTGGTCACACTTATTTCACCATGTATCAAATAAAATAGTCTCGAGGTCGGTAAGCACAACCAAAATGATTCCGTACATTAGGCGCACCGGGTTGGAAGGCACACTGTCGAGTTTTGGGAAAATGAAAGGATTTTAAGTGCGCCTTATAGTCCGAAAAACACGGTAGTTTTTTGTAATGCTGTCAAACCACTACATCAGTGGGTTTGTGTGGATTCAATTTGATTAAAGACCATTAAATATTATTAATTTTTAGTCTACATTAATTAAGGGTGTCTTGGTACAACTTATTCCACTTACAATACGATACCGATATTGATCCAATACGATATCAGCACAAATAATTTCTTCCCCCCATAGATCAGGGTCGCTATAGCTACGGTAAAAGTAGTAAACACATTGAGTCACATGGTTAAAACGTGAATGTTTTGTGCGGCCCAGCCTCACCCGGACTGTCTACAGCGGCCCCTAAGGAAATGGAGTTTGAGACGCCTGCTTAAAGTTGAAGTGGATAGGTAATTGATTTTTGGCGCAGTAAGTTGAATGGCGCGGATACGTTTGTTACTGGATACTTCCTAAGATGTTTTTGCCTTGGAGACTTTGTATATGCAAGTATTATGGCGCTATAATGTATATTTATATAATGTTTATATTGACAAATGTTGTGTTTTAGACCAGTGGTCCCCAACCACCGGGCCGCGGCCTGGTACCGGTCCGCGGACCGATTGATACCGGGCCGCACAAGAATTTAAAATTTTTTTTATTTATTTTTTTTTTTTTTTAATGAAATCAACATAAAAAACACAATATATACATTCTATATCAAAATAGATCAATACGGTCTGCAGGGATACAGTCCGTAAGCACACAAGATTGTATTTATTTATGTAAAAAAAAAAAAAAAAAAAAAATCCGCAGACCGATTGGTACCGGGCCGCACAAGAATTAAAAAAAAAAAAAAAAAAAATTCTTTTTTTTTTCTTTTCTTTTTTTTAATGAAATCAACATAAAAAACACAATATATACATTCTATATCAACATAGATCAATACGGTCTGCAGGGATACAGTCCGTAAGCACACAAGATTGTATTTATTTATGTAAAAAAAAAAAAAAAAAAAAAAAATTAAATAGCCCCCCCCCCCACCGGTCCGTGGGACAAATTTTCAAGCGTTGACCGGTCCGCAGCTACAAAAAGGTTGGGGACCACTGTTTTAGACTGCAGTGTTGTTCAACAAGGACACTTTGCTGAGCTGTTGTGTAACCGCTAGCTCTTATACCATGCTTACTTCTTGTAAAAAAAATATTTGCTAATATTGAACCAATTTCCATTGACAATATTGAATCTGGACACCCCTAATATTAATCATGTTTCATTTTCATTGTGCAAACAGACGTAAGAAAAAAGGGATTATCAAGCACTTAACACCAAGCAAACAACAAGTGCATCCGGAAAGTATTCAAAGCGCGTCACTTTTTCCACATTTTGCCATATTCCAAAATGACATGAATGCATTTTTGTCCTCAAAATTCTACACACAATACCCCTTAATGACAATGTGAAATTATTGTTTTTATTATTTAGCTATTTTGCTCAATACTTAGTTGATGCACCTTTGGCAGCAATTACAGTCTCAAGTCTTTTTGAATACGATGCCACAAGCTTGGCACACCTATCTTTGGACAGTTTTGCCCATTCCTCTTTGCAGCACCTCTCCAGCTCCATCGGGTTGGATGGGAAGTGTTGGTTTCCATCCAGGATGTCTCTGCACATTGTTGCATTCATCTTAGTCTAGCCAGGGAGGTGACCAAGACCATGGTCACTCTGTCAGAGCTACAGCATTCCTCTGTGGAGAGAGGAGAACCTTCCAGAAGGACAACCATCTCTGCAGCAAACCACCAATCAGGCCTGTATGGTAGAGTGACCAGACAAAAGCCATTTCTTCGTAAAAAAAAAAAAAAGACTGTCAGACCATGAGCAACAGAATTCTCAGGTCTGATGAGTCAAAGATTGAAGTCTTTGGCGTGAATGCCAGGCGTCATGTTTGGAGGAAACCAGGCACCGCTCATCACCAGGTCAATACCATCCCTACAGTGAAGCACGGTGGTGGCAGCATCATGTTGTGGGGATGTTTTTTAGCGGCAGGAACTGGGAGACTAGTCAGGATGGAGGGAAAGGTGAATGCAGCAATGTGCAGAGACATCCTGGATGAAAACCAACGCTTCTCATCCAACCTGATGGAGCTTGTGAGGTTCTGCAAAGAGAAATGGGGCCAAACTGCCCAAAGATTGGTGTGCCAAGTTTGAGGCATCGTATTCAAAAAGACTTGAGGATGTAATTGCTGCCAAAGGTGCATCAACTAAGTATTGAGCAAAGGCCGTTATTACTTATTTTTAGTTGTTTTAGTTTTAGTACATTTGCAAAATGTAATTAAAAACAACTACTTTTCACATGGTCATTATGGGGTATTGTGTGTATCATTTTGAATACGAAAAATTATTGATTCCATTTTTGGAATAAGGCTGGTAAGATAACAAAACGTGCAAGCGCTGTGAATACTTTTCGGATGTACCGTATCAGCAACTGCTCAAACACAGAAATGGGGTCAAATTAAATAAGATCTGCTTCCTCCCAGTCCTTTTTGGGTATGTTCAACGGTGCACGAGTAAACATGTCATGTACTTTGACGCAACTTTGCAGAGCATGTTGGAAATCAAACGGAGGTGCGCGCACAACTAGTGGCACGCGGCCTCCGTCTAGTGGTGCGGCAAAAAATTAAGTGATTAGTGATAAGCAGCATGGCCGGAAACCAACATTGAATGACCGTGACCTTCCATCCCTCAGACGGCACTGTATTGAAAACCGACGTCAATCTCTAAAGGATATCACCACATGGGCTCAGGAACACTTCAGAAAACCACTGTCACTAAATACAGTTTGTCGCTACATCTGTAAGTGCAAGTTAAAGCTCTACTATGCAAAGCGAAAGCCATTTATCAACAACACCCAGAAACGCCGCCGGCTTCTCTGGGCCCGAGATCATCTAAGATGGATTCATGCAAAGTGGAAAAGTGTTCTGTGGTCTGACGAGTCCACATTTCAAATTGTTTTTGGAAATATTCAACATCGTGTCATCCGGACCAAAGGGGAAGCGAACCATCCAGACTGTTATTGACGCATAGTGTAAAAGCCAGCATCTGTGATGGTATGGGGGTGTATTAGTGCCCGAGGAATGGGTAACTTACACATCTGTGAAGGCACCATTAATGCTGAAATGTACATACAAGTTTTTGAACAACATATGCCGCCTTTTAAGCACCGTCTTTTTCATGGACGCCCCTGCTTATTTCAGCAAGACAATGCACACGTTACAACAGCGTGGCTTCGTAAAAAAAAGAGTGCAGGTACTTTCCTGGCCCGCCTGCAGTCCAGACCTGTCTCCCATCGAAAACGTGTGGTGCATTATGAAGCGTAAAATACGATAGCGGAGACCCCCGGACTGTTGAACGACTGAAGCTCTACATAAAACAAGACTGGGAACGAATTCCACTTTCAAAGCTTCAACAATTAGTTTCCTCAGTTCCCAATCGTTTATTGAGTGTTGTTAAAAGGAAAGGCCATGTAACACAGTGGTGAACATGCCCTTTCCCAACTACTTTGGCACGTGTTGCAGCCATGAAATTCTAAGTTAATTATTATTTGCAAAAAATAAAAAAAGTTTATGAGTTTGAACATCAAATATGTTGTCTTTGTAGTGCATTCAACTGAATATGGCTTGAAAAGGATTTGCAAATCATTGTATTCAGTTTATATTTACATCTAACACTATTTCCCAACTCATATGGAAACGGGGTTTGTATATACCGTAATTTCCGGACTATAAGCCGCTACTTTTCCCCCTCGTTCTGGTCCCTGCGGCTTATACAAGGGTGCGGCTTATTTACGGCCTGTTCTTCTCCGACAACGACGAAGAGGATTTCGGTGGTTTTAGTACGCAGGAGGAAGACGATGACACAATGATTAAAGACTGACTTTTCATATACCGGTAGGCTGGTTATTTTGATAACGTACAGGCGAGCACTTTGTATTACTTTGCAGCGTTGTATTATTTGTACTCTGCACGAATGCTGTTCGCCATGTCAAAGATGTGAAAGTTGGATTGAATGATTGAAAGATTTATTGTTAATAAATTGGACGCTTCGCGTTCCCACACAGTCATCTCTGTCCCGACAATCCCCTCCGTGGTAGCAGGAACCCCTATATACTACGCTAATTACACATCAAAACCCTGCGGCTTATAGTCGGGTGCGGCTTATATATGGAGCAATCTGTATTTTCCCCTAAATTTAGCTGGTGCGGCTTATAGTCCGGAAATTGCGGTATATCTATACATTAAACAAAAAATATACACTACCGTTCAAAAGTTTGGGGTCACCCAAACAATTTTGTGGAATAGCCTTCATTTTTAAGAACAAGAATAGACTGTCGAGTTTCAGATGAAAGTTCACTTTTTCTGGCCATTTTGAGCGTTTAATTGACCCCACAAATGTGATGCTCCAGAAACTCAATCTGCTCAAAGGAAGGTCAGTTTTGTAGCTTCTGTAACGAGCTAAACTGTTTTCAGATGTGTGAACATGATTGCACAAGGGTTTTCTAATCATCAATTAGCCTTCTGAGCCAATGAGCAAACACATTGTACCATTAGAACACTGGAGTGATAGTTGCTGGAAATGGGCCTCTATACACCTATGTAGATATTGCACCAAAAAGCAGACATTTGCAGCTAGAATAGTCATTTAGCACATTAGCAATGTATAGAGTGTATTTCTTTCAAGTTAAGACTAGTTTAAAGTTATCTTCATTGAAAAATAAGGACATTTTAATGTGACCCCAAACTTTTGAACGGTAGTGTATACACTACCGTTCAAAAGTTTGGGGTCACATGTAAATGTCCTTATTTTTGAAGGAAAAGCACTGTACTTTTCAATGAAGATAACTTTAAACTAGTCTTAACTTTAAAGAAATACACTCTATACATTGCTAATGTGGTAAATGACTATTCTAGCTGCAAATGTCTGCTTTTTGGTGCAATATCTACATAGGTGTATAGAGGCCCATTTCCAGCAACTATCACTCCAGTGTTCTAATGGTACAATGTGTTTGCTCATTGGCTCAGAAGGCTAATTGATGATTAGAAAACCCTTGTGCAATCACGTTCACACATCTGAAAACACTTTAGCTCGTTACAGAAGCTACAAAACTGACCTTCCTTTGAGCAGATTGAGTTTCTGGAGCATCACATTTGTGAGGGTCAATTAAACGCTCAAAATGGCCAGAAAAAGAGAACTTTCATCTGAAACTCGACAGTCTATTCTTGTTCTTAGAAATGAAGGCTATTCCACAAAATTCTTTGGGTGACCCCAAACTTTTGAACGGTAGTGTATATATATATATATATATATATATATATATATGTATATATATATATATACACATACACACACACACACACGTGAATGTTTTGCATCAACGAGTTCATGCCACTCAAACTTTTTTTTATTTTTTATTGTTCTTTTCCCACTGAAAGCCAATTGTTCTATACTCCCATCAGTCGACCTCTGACTCCCACCTCCACAACTCATCCATCCCTCAGGGGGAGTATTTGGGCTGCAGCGTCTTGTTGTGACACACACACACACACACACACACACAAACACACACACACACACACACTCTTCCGCATACCAATGACAGGTGCCATAAACCACAATCGAACAAGAACACCACCTCCCCCACCCCCCCAACTCATTTCTCCGCTCACTGCAGAACAAACGGGGGACAAATCGGTTCTTGCGCTGATCGATAAAGTAGTCTCTGCGCCGTCATGCTGTCACCTCCATTCCAACAAAAAACAACGGCGTGAATTGCACAGCCCAGATTTGTTGCATCCAGTGATGGATAATAGCTGATAACGTCTCCTTGGCAACTGTTCTGCAGCACACACACCGTTGCTACGCACACCTGAATGTTTACTCTCATATTGGCAGACTGTCAGTGTAAACATCCTCCTATACGGATCAAAGTGACAATAGGTATGTTGAATACTTCATTTCGGCACAAACAAACACCGAGGGCCCCACTCGGAGCGCTCGCGCTGGTATTTGATTACACATGACGGTTTGAGAGGGTAAATATAATCTTTTCACTCATATGAATCATCCTGTCACCGGGTCCCCGATCTATTAAAGAGAGGACACATCGGAACACAGGCATGGCTTTAAAAATTCTGTAAAGGCATTAAAGGCACTGACTTATGAAATGAATTCATATTGAGTATTTTCTAGATATAATATGGGTCTGTGCAAAAGGAAATGACAAAACTCAAAACAAGACAATACCTTATAGACAGAGTTAAAGGCCTACTGAAATGAATTTTTTTTTATTCAAACAGGGATAGCAGATCCGTTCTATGTGTCATACTTGATCATTTCGCGATATTGCCATATTTTTGCTGAAAGGATTTAGTAGAGAACAACGACGATAAAGTTCGCTGATAGAAAAAAAGCCTTGCCCCTACCGGAAGTAGCGTGACGTCACAGGTTGAAAGGCTCCTCACATTTCCCCATTGTTTACACCAGCAGCGAGAGAGATTCGGACCGAGAAAGCGACGATTACCCCATTAATTTGAGCGAGGATGAAAGATTCGTGGATGAGGAACGTAAGAGTGAAGGACTAGCGTGCAGTGCAGGACGTATCTTTTTTCGCTCTGACCATAACTTAGGTACAAGCTGGCTCATTGGATTCCACACGTTCTCCTTTTTCTATTGTGGATCACGGATTTGTATTTTAAACCACCTGGGATACTATATCCTCTTGAAAATGAGAGTCGAGAACGCGAAATGGACATTCACAGTGACTTTTATCCCCATGAAAATACATCGGCGAAACACTTTAGCTACGGAGCTAACGTGATATCATCGGGCTCAAATGCAGATAGAAACAAAATAAATAAACCCCTGACTTGAAGGATGGACAGAAAATCAACAATACTATTAAACCAGGGACATGTAAATACACGGTTAAGCTTAAAAATGCTGTTGCTAATGATGCCATTGAAGCTAACTTAGCAACAGTACCTCACAGAGCTTTGATAAAAACATTAGTGCTCCACCTACGCCAGCCAGCCCTCATCTGTCTGCTCATCAACACCCGTGCTCACCTGCGTTCCAGCGATCGACGGAAGGACGAAGGACTTCACCCGATCATCCGTGCGGTCGGCGGCTAGCGTCGGCTAGCGCGTCTGCTATCCAAGTCAAAGTCCTCCTGGCTGTGTTGCTACAGCCAGCCGCTAATACACCGATCCCACCTCCAACTTTCTTCTTTGCAGTCTTCATTGTTCATTAAACAAATTGCAAAAGATTCACCAACACAGATGTCCAGAATACTGTGGAATTTTGAGATGAAAACAGAGCTTTTTTGTATTGGATTCAATGGTGTACTAATACTTCCGTTTAGCTAGTGACGTCACGCGCTTACGTCATCATACATAGACGTTTTCAACCGGAAGTTTAGCGGGAAATTTAAAATGTCACTTTATAAGTTAACCCGGCCGTATTGGCATGTGTTGCAATGTTAAGATTTCATCATTGATATATAAACTATCAGACTGCGTGGTCGCTAGTAGTGGCTTTCAGTAGGCCTTTAAGACAACTTCAAACTAAAGTGCTTTTTCAAAAGTGGCTCCCTCTGCTTCTCTCTGGGTCACTAGTAGGGATGATGCTCGAAACCGGTTTTCCCGGTTGTTCGATAAGAAAAAAACAGAGTCCTCTGACTCGAATCCCTTTTTGAGAACCCGTACCTGTTATAGAGACCACTACAGTAAAGAACAAGAGTTGGTTCTTTATCCGAATCCCTGGGAACGAATCCCGTCCCGACAAGAAATGCCCCGTGGGACATCACAAGAAATGGCATCACGTAGCTCAGTCATTAGGCACCGATGGGGAAAGCAGGAAAAAAATGGACCGGAAAAAGCGCTCCAAGGCATGGCTTCATTTCACAAGAAAAAAAAACAGGAAGCGGCAATATGCAATTATTGCCAGGCTTCGCTCTCGTGTAAGGGGGGGGAAGCACAACAAGCGTGTCGTGTCTTCTTAATTAATTCAGTCATTATTAATATACTGAGATGAAGAATATCTTATTTTCAATAAGGTTGAAAGTATTTCTCATATTTCTTCTTTTTTGTACTTTGTAAGCACTATTCATTTGAACAACCTCTTAAACTACCGTTCAAAAGTTTGGGGTCACCCAAACAATTTAGTGGAATAGCCTTCATTTCTAAGAACAAGAATAGACTGTCGAGTTTCAGATGAAAGTTCTCTTTTTCTGGCCATTTTGAGCGTTTAATTGAGCCCACAAATGTGATGCTCCAGAAACTCAATCTGCTCAAAGGAAGGTCAGTTTTGTAGCTTCTGTAACGAGCTAAAGTGTTTTCAGATGTGTGAACATGATTGCACAAGGGTTTTCTAATCATCAATTAGCCTTCTGAGCCAATGAGCAAACACATTGTACCATTAGAACACTGGAGTGATAGTTGCTGGAAATACACCTATGTAGATATTGCACCAAAAAGCAGACATTTGCAGCTAGAATAGTCATTTACCACATTAGCAATGTATAGAGTGTACTTCTTTAAAGTTAAGACTAGTTTAAAGTTATCTTCATTGAAAAGTACAGTGCTTTTCCTTCAAAAATAAGGACATTTCAACGTGACCCCAAACTTTTGAACGGTAGTGTATCAGTACAATGTTTAACTTCTTTACTTAATCCATTCCATCATTTAATTCCACATCATTTTAGCTGTTTGCAATTTTAGCATGTGTACTCGTTCGGTACACCTTCGAACCGAACCGAAACCCCCCGTACCGAAATGGTTCAATACAAATACACGTACCGCTACACCCCTAGTATATACAGCAGGGGTCACCAACGCGGTGCCCGCGGGCACCAGGTAGCCCGTAAGGACCAGATGAGTAGCCCGCCGGCCTGTTCTAAAAATAGCTGAAATAGCAGCACTTACCAGTGAGCTGCCTCTATTTTTTAAATTGTATTTATTTACTAGCAAGCTGGTCTCGCTTTGCCCGACATTTTTAATTCTAAGAGAGACAAAACTCAAATAGAATTTGAAAATCCAAGAAAATATTTTAAAGACTTGGTCTTCACTTGTTTAAATAAATGTATTAATTTTTTTACTTTGCTTCTTATAACTTTCAGAAAGACAATTTTAGAGAAAAAATACAACCTTAAAAATGATTTTAGGATTTTTAAACACATATACCTTTTTACCTTTTAAATTCCTTCCTCTTCTTTCCTGACAATTTAAATCAATGTTCAAGTAAAAAAAAAATTTTTATTGTAAAGAATAATAAATACATTTTAATGTAATTCTTCATTTTAGCTTCTGTTTTTTCGACGAAGAATATTTGTGAAATATTTCTTCAAACTTATTATGATTAAAATTCAAAAAAGTATTCTGGCAAATCTAGAAAATCTGTAGAATCAAATGTAAATCTTATTTCAAAGTCTTTTGATTTTCTTTTAAAATTTTTGTTCTGGAAAATCTAGAAGAAATAATGATTTGTCTTTGTTAGAAATATAGCTTTGTTTGTTATATATTGTTTGTTATATATTCTAACAAAGTGTAGATTGGATTTTAACCTATTTAAAACATTTCATCAAAATTTTAGAATTAATCTTAATCAGGAAAAATGACTAATGATGTTCCATAAATTCTTTTTTTAAGTTTTTCTCTTCTTTTTTTCGGTTGAATTTTGAATTTTAAAGAGTCAAAATTGAAGATAAACTATGTTTCAAAATTTAATTGTCATTTTTTTCGTGTTTTCTCCTCTTTTAAACTGTTCAATTAAGTGTAAATATCATTAATTATTAATAATAACATAGAGTTAAAGGCCTACTGAAATGATTTTTTTTTTTAAACGGGAATAGCAGATCCATTCTATGTGTCATACTTGATCATTTCGCGATATTGCCATATTTTTGCTGAAAGGATTTAGTAGAGAAAATCGACGATAAAGTTCGCAACTTTTGCTCGCTGATAAAAAAAAGCCTTGCCTGTAGCGGAAGTAGCGTGACGTCACAGGAGCTAGTATTCCTCACAATTCCCCGTTGTTTACAATGGAGCGAGAGAGATTCGGACCGAGAAAGTGATGATTACCCCATTAATTTGAGCGAGGATGAAAGATTCGTAGATGAGGAACGTTACAGTGAAGGACTTGAGAGGCAGTGCAGGACGTATCTTTTTTCGCTCTGACCGTAACTTAGGTACAAGCTGGCTCATTGGATTCCACACTCTCCTTTTTCTATTGTGGATCACGGATTTGTATTTTAAACCACCTGGGATACTATATCCTCTTGAAAATGAGAGTCCAGAACGCAAAATGGACATTCAGTGCCTTTTATCTCCGCGACAATACATCGGCGAAATGCTTTAGCTACGAGCTAACGTGATAGCATCGTGCTTTAACTGCATATAGAAACAAAAAAATAAACCCCTGACTGGAAGGATAGATAGAAAATCAACAATACTATTAAACCGTGGACATGTAAATACACGGTTAATGCTTTCCAGGCTGGCGAAGGTTAACAATGCTGTGCTAACAACGCCATTGAAGCTAACTTAGCAACTTAGCAACGGGACCTCACAGAGCTATGCTAAAAACATTAGCTCTCCACTTACGACAGCCAGCCCATCTACTCATCAACACCCGTGCTCACCCGCATTCCAGCGATCGGCAGAAGGACGAAGGACTTCACCCGATGCGTTTGGCGGCCCGGAGACGTAGGAAGTCAAGGTGAGGTCGGCGGCTAGCGCGCCGCGGCTAGCGCTCCAACAAAGTCCTCCTGGTTGTGTTGCTGTAGTCCGCTGCTAATACACCGATCCCACCTACAACTGTCTTCTTTGCAGCCTTCATTGTTCATTAAACAAATTGCAAAAGATGTCCAGAATACTGTGGAATTATGAAATGAAAACAGAGCTTTTTGTATAGCATTCTACGGGTACCATAACTTCCGTTACTCTGACTTCGTCACGCGCATACGTCATCATACCGCGACGTTTCAGCCGGATATTTCCCGGGAAGTTTTAAAAGTCACTTTATAAGTTAACCCGGCTGTATTGGCATGTGTTGCGATGTTAAGATTTCATCATTGATATATAAACTATCAGACTGCGTGGTCGCTAGTAGTAGGTTTCAGTAGGCCTTTAAAGGTAAATTGAGCAAATTGGCTATTTCTGGCAATTTATTTAAGTGTGTATCAAACTGGTAGCCCTTCGCAATAATCAGTACCCAAGAAGTAGCTCTTGGTTTCAAAAAGGTTGGTGACCCCTGATATACAGTATCTGCGCCTTATAGTCCCGAACAGTATTTTTTTCTTCTAAGATTTAGTGGGTGCAGTTTATATGCCGGTGCGCGCCATAGTCCGGAAAATACGGTAAATCGCCATGGTCTGAAAGAACTTCCTTCTCGGCCTTGACTCGACTCCCCGCATTCCCGCCCAACCAATCTCTGGGAATTGCAATTTCCAGTTGTGTATAAAGGACAAGACAACAATAATATGTTCTCTTTGCGGAGAGAGACAGCTCGCCCAAAAGAGGAAATGTCAAACAGCATTACGCTGAGAGCAAATCAAACAGAAACCTGCATTTAGCTTCCCGCCGCCCTGCCTCGCCTCGGAAGAAATCAGTCACGGCCGACTCTACCGTAGCGCTTTAGGGACTGCCTGCTGTCAGCCCGAGACAAGCACTCGGCGAGAAGGCACTACCTACAGCTTCCATGTGTTCCCACTTGCTGCACCTGAAACGAGCGTTTAGCCGCCTCCCCTGTCGGACAGGAAAGGGCAGACTGAATAAAAATGAGACATTTTTGTCTGCTTGAAATTGTGACCCACCCATAATGTGTCACATTTTTGTGTTGATTTATTTATTTTATTTTATGGTTTGAATTCGTTTTTGGAGCTGTCATTCCACATTTATTACTATTCGCATTGGTCAGTAGGGGGCAGTAGGGCGTTTCTTCCCAATTGAATGCGATCACCTGCAGACCGGAAGCTTCTCGTCATTCTGATGAGAGCGACCAGTCTGTAAACATCCGAAACCTTCTGTGTGATTTTAGTTTTGGTGAATCAACTCACTGAATAATATCCATGTGATCTTTATAAGTTTAAAGGCCTACTGAAAGCCACTACTACCGACCACGCAGTCTGATAGTTTATATATCAATGATGAAATCTTAACATTGCAACACATGCCAATACGTGACATTTAAAGTGACATTTTAAATCTCCCGGGAAATATCCGGCTGAAACGTCGCGGTATGATGACGTATGCGCGTGACGAAGTCAGAGTAACGGAAGTTGTGGTACCCCGTAGAATCCTATACAAAAAGCTCTGTTTTCATTTCATAATTCCACAGTATTCTGGACATCTTTTGCAATTTTTTTTAATGAACAATGAAGGCTGCAAAGAAGACAGTTGTAGGTGGGATCAGTGTAGCAACACAACCAGGAGGACTTTGTTGGAGCGCTAGCCGCGCTAGCTGCGCTAGCCGCCGACCTCACCTTGACTTCCTACGTCTCCGGGCCGCCAAACGCATCGGGTGAAGTCCTTCGTCCTTCTGCCGATCGCTGGAACGCAGGTGAGCACGGGTGTTGATGAGCAAATGAGGGCTGGCTGGCGTAGGTGGAGAGCTAATGTTTTTAGCATAGCTCTGTGCAGTCCGGTTGCTAAGTTAGCTTCAATGGCGTCATTAGCACAGCATTGTTAACCTTCGCCAGCCTGGAAAGCATTAACCGTGTATTTACATGTCCACGGTTGATTTTCTATCTATCCTTCCAGTCAGGGGTTTATTTCTTTTGTTTCTATATGCAGTTAAAGCAAGATGCTATCACGTTCGCTCGTAGCTAAAGCATTTCGCCGATGTATTGTCGTGGAGATAAAAGGCACTGAATGTCCATTTCGCGTTCTCGACTCTCATTTTCAAGAGGATATAGTATCCCAGGTGGCTTAAAATACAAATCTGTGATCCACAATAGAAAAAGGAGAGTGTGGAATCCAATGAGCCAGCTTGTACCTAAGTTACGGTCAGAGCGAAAAAAGATACGTCCATCGCTGCCTCTCAAGTCCTTCACTGTAACGTTCCTCATCCACGAATCTTTCATCCTCGCTCAAATTAATGGGGTAATCGTCACTTTCTCGGTCCGAATCTCTCTCGCTCCATTGTAAACAACGGGGAATTGTGAGGAATACTAGCTCCTGTGACGTCACGCTACTTCCGCTACAGGCAAGGCTTTTTTTTTATCAGCGAGCAAAAGTTGCGAACTTTATCGTCGATTTTCTCTACTAAATCCTTCCAGCAAAAATATGGCAATATCGCGAAATGATCAAGTATGACACATAGAATGGATCTGCTATTCCCGTTTAAAAAAAAATAAATAATTTCAGTAGGCCTTTAAGTACACATTCTGATGGTGGAGCCTAACTCTGAAGTGTTTGTGAGTTGTAGTTTGTATTTGTGAATGAATCCAGTGCACAGCTGCAGTAATCAATACAAAATGGCGATGTGAGTGCGCAATGTTTGTATAGGAACTTCTGATCCGAATTCAGACTCCCAAATTAGAGCTCCCATTTTCTTATTGATTTTATAATGTATATTTGTGTAATGTGTGTGTTCTGAAAGAGGTTTTACATGCTATTTTGTTGTGTTTAGACATGGTTATATAAGTTAAGCTCTCAGGAATGGTCAATGAACATTTCAAGTACAGTAACTTAAAAGCTGCTATTATAAGAAGAAGAATATGAAGAAAAGTCAAGTATTTAAATGAATGTTGCTCAATTGTGCATTAAGTTAAAGGTGAATATTCCTGAGAAAGATAAGACAGTGAAATAATGTCTAATTGGGCACTATGGGTGAGGGCCGACATCCGGGCAACTGATCTACATACGGGTTCTTCGAGCCATAGCAACCAGACTGGCGTTGAAAACAAACCATCGCCATTACTCTTTAACCTGTCGACCTACGCTGGTTAAACCCGTCATTCTGCCTCCAAAATGCAGAAAAACGGTGTTGTTTTTGGTTGTGCTAACCACAACTGGAAACAGGGAAAACAAAGGTTGTATTTTGTTCTGCCAAAGCGCGATAAAAGCCCACAGAGACGAGACAAATGGCTCGCAGCTTTACACCGGGAAAACGAGGACGGTTCTCACTGGAGTCCCCCAAAGTCCCGGGTCGTGTGTTCGGATCACTTCGTTTCTGGTAAATATAAGGAACAAAAATCCACCTTCTTAACCACAACTTGGCTATACGTCCGTGCTAATGTTGTACTTGTTGAATTTGTACCTTATAACGTTCGACAGCTGAAGTTGTTGTTGTACAAAAATAACATGCGGTATATACTATATAGTCTATAGCCTAGCTAGCTATTTTCGAAAACCGGACAACGAGAGGATACCAAAGGCAGCGTTAAGATGGACACCACCGGGAAAACGTAAGCCAGGGCGGCCAAAGAACACCTGGCGAAGAACAGTTGAAGGGGAGCTGAAAGAGATGAAGCTTACATGGGGCGAGGCACAGCAGCGAGATGAATAGCGTCGAGTCGTCGAAGCCTTATTTACCATCTGGGAAGAAGAGGATTAAGTTAAGTAAGTAATATACTATATAGTCTATAGCCTAGCTAGCTATTTTCGAAAACCGGTTTCGTTTAAATTTGCACTTAACAGTTGGGTTTTTAAAAACCAATAAACCCTATAATTTTCATGTTGCCATTCAATACATGCAGCCCTCAAATCTCTCAATATTTTATACACTAACACTTGATCTTGTTGTTGATAACTTCCGCGTCTCTTTCTTAGTAGCGCGCAGGCTAAGCTAACTAGCAAGCTAAGCTAAGCCTGAGAAGCTTTAAAGTTCACTGAGACGAGTCTGACGCAAATAATACATTTTTGTTTTTTCACACGATATGCGAATAAGTAAAAATGCGTAAATGAAGGATTTAACGCCGACTTCCAAGCCACAACGCTCGTTAAATGCTTTTTCTGTCAATGCTGCGTTCGCTGTGAGCTGCTTTGTTTTCAACCAATTCCCGGTTGCTAGGGGATTGGTAGGCGGAAGTGACGTAGGTCCGCCCTCACCCATATTGTATGTTTTGGAGTGATGTGGATATGTAAAAAATATATGGTAAAGGCATACGGTATTGTTATGGTAATTATTACTCCAGTGATACAGTAACTGTTTAATGATACTTTATTGAGTGTTTTGATGAACATAGAGGTGAAGATAAAGTAAAATACATTGACATGATAATACAAAGTGACAAAATATATGGGAAATGAAGTGAATTGTGGATTTGTAATTTCTGTTAATAAATTCTGATGAGAGCGACCAGTCTGTAAACATCTGAAACGTTCTGTGTGATTTTTCCTCCTGTATAACAGGACATTATTATCTGACTGCTTGTCCTGGCTACCTGGGGCCGTACTTATCAAGCTTCTTAGAGTGCCATTTTACACTTAAGTCCTGAGAATTTGCGAAATTTAGTCCTACTCTCAAACTTAAGAATAAAAGCTTTTTATCAACGTTCTTGAGTCTAAGAATCACTCCTACTCTCCACGATATTTAAGAGACCTTCAGAGGTGTCTTAAGTGGTTAGGAGTTGCCAGCAGGGGATGGCACTGAGGCGAGAGAGACGTGCGCCAACGTTCAGGGAACGGAACAATGTTGTTGTTTTTTTTTATGACGAGCAGCTGATCAAACGGTATCGTTTAGACAGAGCGGATATGATTTTTGTCACAGATTTAATACTTTTCGATTCCTTGTTGATTTCTGCATGTGTCTGCAGTGGGCTAGTATATATAGAGCCACCCACACCAGTTTCAAATTAGTTGCCTAATTAATGAATTGGAAAGAAAATGTTATGACAGTAGCGTATGTGTGTGGCCGTGAGGTGAGTGACGTCAGTGAGTGTGTGGGCGAGAGAAGAGAGGGAGCGGTAGCGTGAGTGCCGGCGGGGACTAGTTTGTTTTGTATTATTTTGTAGTTTATTGTCAAAATATACACTCCCATTGTCCACTTAAATATTTCCAAGATATTTCTTTATTCTTAGACAACGGATTCCCTTCCGTGATTGGTCATTTCTATGGACACAGAAATGACGTCACCTAAAATTGCGTTTACGGCACATAGTAATGTCGTAATTCAGCTCTGAGTGTGACACTTAAGATTCAGTCCTACACTTCGCTGAAAGTGTGAGTAAGACGCTTGATGACTAACTTTTAAGTGCAGCTTTCAGCGAGGAATTTATTTACTCTTAAGTCAACTCTTAGCAGACTTCTTAGGAGTCATTCTAAGAAGCTTGATAAGTACGGCCCCTGGGACCTGCAACAAAATCAAGTTGGAACGTACTAATTTCGACTTTATCCATCACTGGCATCAAATCTGAAGTGTTTCATCTCTCCAGGTGATATTTATTTGTCTTTTCCACAACATCTGGCTCATCAGCGTGAGCACAATGCAATCTTGGAATAACTCCAAGTTCTGAAGGCTTGTTAAAAACTGGCAATAAACTCCATACTCCATTGACAAGATTCCGCTTGCAAATTATAAGCAGCGCATTCAAACAAAACTATTGAAAAAAAAAAAAAGACAATTTACTGCAATATCTGGTTCAGATAACAGCTTGAAAGTGATTCCCCCGCTCACAGCACTGCTTGGTTGATTTGTAGGCTTGCAAAGAAAATTCCACGCGTCTACAGCGGCCAAACTTCTAGCCTTTAAAAAAAAAGAAAGAACATCCATACGCTCCGGATCCCCTGAGTGACTCATAAAAGTGCTTAATTATTGAATAGCTGTTCAAACACGGGCGCTCCAGAGACAATGCTCTCCCGGACGATTCTATTATTTTGCACGGAAACTCTCCAAATTAATTAGTAAAGATTAAAAACAATGAGTCCAGGAATGGAAGCGCTGTTGGCGTTATTTTGGTACAGACTTCATTAGTCCAGGCGTCTGCTCTCTCTAACAAAAGGCTTAATTGGACGTCCGTGAAAACACGCACAGTGGCTCTGGTACTGGGTACCGTCTGGGGGACGGCGTGGCGAAGTTGGGAGAGTGGCCGTGCCAGCAATCTGAGGGTTACTGGTTCAATCCCCACCCTCTACCATCCTAGTCACGTCCGTTGTGTCCTTGAGCAAGACACTTCACCCTTGCTCCTGATGGGACTGGTTAGCGCCGTGCATGGCTGCTCCCGCCATCGGTGTGTGAATGTGTAGTAGAATTTCTGACCTTTGACCTATATTGCATGTGTAATAAGAATGTACGCTCATTTAATTTCTCTTCTATTCTGTGCCAGTGGGACAAAGGTGAATATGGAGTTGTGCCAACCTGTCTACAGAATGTTTAGAATTTCCAAATATGACTAAGAGATACAAGGTTGTTTTGGAACAGACAAAACCAAAACAAAACAATCGTGACGCATTAGATAACAAACAATGACGCACAAGAGACATATAAAAAATGGCAGAAGACCGGAACTGGACAGTGATTTTGGCTTGTGTGTGTCTTGTTTACTCCGGAGTAACATGTGGTCTGTCTGCACGGCCAACTTAATTCAACCTGCACTTCTGATAATGGGTAAATAAATTTGTTGTACCAAACTACTTTTGTTGCCTGTTTAAGCTTCGGACAATCCACTACACAAATGTGAATGGGGGAATGTGGAAAATAGTGTCAAAGCGCTTTGAGTTCCTTAAAAAAAGGTAGAAAAGCGCTATACAAGTACAACCCATTTACCATTTACCATTTACTCCGGTCCAAAAGGGCTGACAAAAAACGAAGTACTAACATTATTTCAGTTATGGCGACGAGGTTTGAAGCATGTGAGGTTTTTTTTGTATTATTTAATTTCATATGCTCTCATCAATGATAATACAGACTAAGGATAACATCGTATTCACAGTTATTGACTTTTATCATATTAGAAAATTTGTGAACTAACCTTTTATTTGTATGCGAAGTACAAGCACCTACCATCTTCCATATATATATATATATATATATATATATATATATATATATATATATATATATATATATATATATATATATATATATATATATATATATAGGTAAATTCCTTTGTTGGCATTTTAAATTGCAACACTACCTGGAGGTTGTTTGGCTGAGTCCGCTCTCAGTGCTGCTGGAGTGATCGCCAAGTGCTGAAGTGCAGTACACCGCCTGACTTGGATATATATATATATATATATATATATATATATATATATATATATATATATATATATATATATATATATATATATATATATATATATATATATATATATATATATATATATATATATATATATATAAATATATATATATATATATATATATATATATATATATATATATATATATATATATATATATATATATATATATATATATATATATATATATATATATATATATATATATATATATTAGGGCTGCAACTAACGATTAATTTGATAATCGATTAATCTGTCGATTATTACTTCGATTAATAATCGGATAAAAGAGACAAACTACATGTCTATCCTTTCCAGTATTTTATTGAAAAAAAACAGCATACTGGCACCATACTTATTTTGATTATTGTTTCTCATCTGTTTGTACATGTTGCAGTTTATAAATAAAGGTTTATTTAAAAAATAAAAAAAATAAAAAAAAATATATATATATATTTTTTTTTTTAAATGTTCTGCGCATGCGCATAGCATAGATCCAACGAATCGATGACTAAATTAATCGGCAACTATTTTTATAATCGATTTAATCGATTAGTTGTTGCAGCCCTAATATATATATATATATATATATATATATATATATATATATATATATATATATATATATATATATATATATATATATATATATATATATATATATATATATATATATATATATATATATATATATATATATATATAGTACTATGTAATGCCCTCCCGGTAACAGTTAGAGATGCTACCTCAGTAGAAGCATTTAAAACCCATCTTAAAACTCATTTGTATACTCTAGCCTTTAAATAGACCCCCTTTTTAGACCAGTTGATCTGCCGTTTCTTTTCTTTGGTCCGGTGGCCATGGATGAAGGGCTGGCTATCCAGAGTCGGGACCCGGGGTGGACCGCTCGCCTGTGCATCGGTTGGGGACATCTCTGCGCTGCTGACCCGTCTCCGCTCGGGATGGTCTCCTGCTGGCCCCACTATGGACTGGACTCTCACTATTATGTTAGATCCACCATGGACTGGACTTTCACAATGTTATGCTAGACCCACTCAACGTCCATTGCATCCGGTCTCCCCTAGAGGGCAGGGGGTCACCCACATCTGCGGTCCTCTCCAAGGTTTCTCATAGTCATTTGTATTGACATCCCACCGGGTTGTGAGTTTTTCCTTGCCCTTATGTGGGCTCTGAACCGAGGATGTCGTTGTGGCTTGTGCAGCCCTTTGAGACACTTGTGATTTAGGGCTATATAAATAAACATTGATTGATTGATTGATTGTATATATATATATATATATATATATATATATATATATATATATATATATATATATATATATATATATATATATATATATATATATATATATATATATATATATATATATATATATATATATATATATATATATATATATACATACTGTATATATGTTACAGTATTAAAAAAAAATCGGATCACCTTCTGTTTGGTCTAAAACAGGGGTTCTTAACTTTTGTGATTTCGGGGCTCAACTTTCCCACTACAGTGACTCAAATATTAACACTGACTTAATATTCTTACTCTTACTCATTCATCTTTTTCAATAATCATATCCAACCTGCCTGCAGTTTACAACCTTGTCAAATGATATTAAATGTTGTGTTATTCACAAAGATTATTATTTCCTGAACACTAAATCTTAGGATCAGGTCAGGCTGATTAGAAAATGATACACTGCATGAGGAAATGCTCATAAATAACGGATGAGAAATACATTTAGATACAACTATGTTGTGCAAAATTAAATTAGCTAAATCATAAAAGAATATGTTACTTATATCTACTGTCAATAAAATTAAAGTGCAAATACAAATACAGCTTCACCACTTTAGTCATAATTTTTGCGCTTCACAACCTTCTCTAGTACTTTAGCTCCAAACTTATTGGGTGTTTGATATTGTCATTGCTGCCACAAGTGGTGGAAAAGTGCATTACAACTGAGTAACGCTGCACACCGCAAAAAGTCAGTGTTCAAAAACAAGGAAAAAAAATACAAAAATGAGGGGTATTTTATTTGAACTAAGCCAAAATATCTGCCAATAGAACAAGAAAATGTGGTTTGTCAAGACTTTCCAAAACAAGTAAAATTAGCTAACTTCAATTAACCCAAAAATACCTTAAAATAAGTATATTCTCACTAATAACAAGTGCACTTTTCTTGGTAGAAAAAAAAGAGACCTTTTTGCTCAATATGTTGAAAAATATTCTTAAACGAAGTAAATGCTAGTGCCATTATCTTGACATAATGATATGCGCTCGGCATTACATTTCTTCAAACCAGCAAACTTAAACTAAAAACTAATTTATTGTTCTTAATGGAAAGGCAACAAGGCAACCGCTTGTTACTCTCGGGGTCTCCTAGCCGCTCAGGCAAATCATATTGTCTAAAAATGCATTTTTCCATCGACAACATGACATCATCGCACCAAGTGCGTGCTCTTTCAGTCAATTAGTGTGCATATATACAGCCCGGCCCCCGGCCAAAAAATGTTTAATTGTCATTTTGAAGAATTTATCTGAATGTGCATGAACTATTTCTGTTCAAAATAGTTAGAAATGTCAGATGTTTAAATATTAACTGTCAGTTTACTGTACTGTGCCAACTGTACTACTATAGGAGTACGTGTTTTCTATTGTTTCATTCAAAATAAAACCACAAGTCCATTTGGTTGTCATCTGTTTTAATTATGAGACACAATTGTGTCAAAGTCATGATTTTTTTTTTTTCATGCTTGAAATAAGAAATGATTACTTTAAAAAAAGTAGTTTTATACTTGTGAGTGTTGACGACACAGCTTTGCAACAGTTGATATTCTAGTTTCAAGCATGTTTTACTCAATATAGGTCATCGAATCTCAGCAACAAGCTGTAATATCTTACTGACATCATTTAGGACCAAAACCCTTAAAGGCCTACTGAAAGCCACTACTAGCGACCACGCAGTCTGATAGTTTATATATCAATGATGAAATCTTAACATTGCAACACATGCCAATACGGCCGGGTTAACTTATAAAGTGACATTTTAAATTTCCCGCTAAACTTCCGGTAGAAAACGTCTTTGTATGATGACGTATGCGCGTGACGTCAATCGTTGAAACGAAAGTATTCGGACCCCATTGAATCCAATACAAAAAAGCTCTGTTTTCATCTCAAAATTCCACAGTATTCTGGACATCTGTGTTGGTGAATCTTTTGCAATTTGTTTAATGAACAATGGAGACTGCAAAGAAGAAAGTTGTAGGTGGGATCGGTGTATTAGCGGCGGACTACAGCAACACAACCAGGAGGACTTTGAGATGGATAGCAGACGCGCTATCCGACGCTAGCCGCCGACCTCACCTTGACTTCCTCCGTCTCCGGGCCGCCGACCGCATCTAAGATCGGGTGAAGTCCTTCGTTGCTCCGTCGATCGCTGGAACGCAGGTGAGCACGGATGTTGATGAGCAGATGAGGGCTGGCTGGCGTAGGTGGATAGCTAATGTTTTTAGCATAGCTTTGTGAGGTCCCGTTGCTAATTTAGCTTCAATGGCGTCGTTAGCAACAGCATTGTTAAGCTTCGCCAGCCTGGAAAGCATTAACCGTGTAGTTACATGTACATGGTTTAATAGTATTGTTGATATTCTGTCTATCCTTCCAGTCAGGGGTTTATTTATTTTGTTTCTATCTGCATTTAAGCACAATGTTATCACGTTAGCTTCGTAGCTAAAGAGCTTTGCCGATGTATTGTCATGGAGATAAAAGTCACTGTGAATGTCCATTTCGCGTTCTCGACTCTCATTTTCAAGAGGATATAGTATCGCAGGTGGTTTAAAATACAAATCCGTGATCCACAATAGAAAAAGGAGAGAGTGTGGAATCCAATGAGCCAGCTTGTACCTAAGTTACGGTCAGAGCGAAAAAAGATACGTCCTGCACTGCAGTCCTTCACTCTCACGTTCCTCATCCACGAATCTTTCATCCTCGCTCAAAATAATGGGGTTATCGTCGCTTTCTCGGTCCGAATCGCTCTCGCTGCTGGTGTAAACAATGGGGAAATGTGAGGAGGCTTTCAACCTGTGACGTCACGCTACTTCCGGTACAGGCAAGGCTTTTTTTTATCAGCGAGCAAAAGTTGCGAACTTTATCGTCGATGTTCTCTACTAAATCCTTTCAGGAAAAATATGGCAATATCGCGAAATGATCAAGTATGACACATAGAATGGATCTGCTAACCCCGTTTAAATAAAAAAAATTCATTTCAGTAGGCCTTTAAAACAAGTAAAACACTCTCACAGAAAATCTGCTTAGTGAGAAGAATGATCTTATCAGACAGAAAATAAGCAAATATCACCCTTATTTGAGATATTTCATCTTACTTAGATTTCAGTTTTTGCAGTGTGGACTGTGCATACGCTCCATTCCTTTGTACCACGCTCTTCGTTTTGGCTCAAGGACAGCAGAGAATCTGGGGCCGTACTTATCAAGCTTCTTAGAATGACTCCTAAGAAGTCTGCTAAGAGTTGACTTAAGAGTAAATAAATTCTTCGCTGAAAGCTGCACTTAAAAGTTAGTTATCAAGCGTCTTACTCACACTTTCAGCGAAGTGTAGGACTGAATCTTAAGTGTCACACTCAGAGCTGAATTACGACATTTCTATGTGCCGTAAACGCAATTTTAGGTGACGTCATTTCTGTGTCCATAGAAATGACCAATCACGGAAGGGAATCCGTTGTCTAAGAATAAAGAAATATCTTGGAAATATTTAAGTGGACAATGGGAGTGTATATTTTGACAATAAACTACAAAATAATACAAAACAAACTAGTCCCCGCCGGCACTCACGCTACCGCTCCCTCTCTTCTATCGCCCACACACTCACTGACGTCACTCACCTCACGGCCACACACATACGCTACTGTCATAACATTTTCTTTCCAATTCATTAATTAGGCAACTAATTTGAAACTGGTGTGGGTGGCTCTATATATACTAGCCCACTGCACACATGCAGAAATCAACAAGGAATCGAAAAGTATTAAATCTGTGACAAAAATAATATCCGCTCTGTCTAAACCAGGGGTCGGCAACCTTTACCACTCAAAGAGCCATTTTGGCAAGTTTCACAAATTAAAGAAAGTAATGGGAGCCACAAAAAAAAAATTTAAATTTAAAATGAAAAACACCGCATACAAAGCTTAAACGCTTTGTGCTATGTTAACTAGGGGTCTCCGACACACGCACCGGCACGCACTTTAATGTGGAAATTTGATGTTAGTGCAGCCCGCGAGTTTTGAATGAATGGCGCTTGATAGCGTCATACTTGCCAACCCTCTCACTTTTCCCGGGAGACTCCCGAATATCAGAGCGTGATGACACTGCATTTGGCGCCCTCTACAGTCTGCCCTAACAGTGTACCTGCTCGACCACACGTAGAATGCAATTTCAGCTTGCTCACGTAAGTGACAGCAAGGCGTACTAACTCAGCAGCCACACATCTTACACTGACGGTACCAATACCCAGAATCCCATGCAGCCCTAACTCTTCCGCTCAACCAACGCACGGAGAGGGGGGGGGTTGATGTGTGGGGGGATTTGGTGGTAGCGGGGGTGTATAATGTAGACCGGAAGAGTTAGGGCTGCATGGGATTCTGGGTAATGGTTGTGTTGTGTTTATGTTGTGTTACGGTGGGATGTTCTCCAGAAATGTGTTTTTCATTCTTTTTTGGTGTGGGTTCACAGTGTGGCGCATATTTGTAACGTAACAATGTTAAAGTTGTTTGATACGGCTACCGTCAGTGTAAGCTGTGTGGCTGATGAGTAAGTATGCTTTGCTGTCTCCTGTGTGTGCAAGTAATAACAACATGCAACATGTGGCTGGACTGGCACGCTGTATGTAAATGCTATAGAGGATAATTACTGCAGTGCAATTAAGGCACGCCCTTTATTTAGTAATTAGAGTGTAAATAGGATTATTTTTTCCCTGGGAGTAATCTATGAGGGACACTGAGATCCATAAATCTCCTGGGAAAATCGGGGGGGTCGGCATGTATGTAGCTGAGCCGCATCAGAGTGGTCAAGGAGCCGCATGCGGCTCCGGAGCCGCGGGTTGCCGACCCCTGGTCTAAACGATACCGTTTGATCAGCTGCTCGTCATCAAAAAAAACAAAAACATTGTTCCGTTCCCTGAACGTTGCCGCACGTCTCTCTCGCCTCAGTGCCATCCCCTGCTGGCAACTCCTAACCACTTAAGACACCTCTGAAGGTCTCTTAAATATCGTGGAGAGTAGGAGTGATTCTTAGACTTAAGAACGTTGATAAAAAGCTTTTATTCTTAAGTTTGAGAGTAGGACTAAATTTCGCAAATTCTCAGGACTTAAGTGTAAAATGGCACTCTAAGAAGCTTGATAAGTACGGCCCCTGATGTTTGATGAAGCTCTGTGTCTATCTACCACCACTACTGTTTTCTGTTTATTTGTTACTGACTGTGGCAGGACACCTCTGCCTCTGTTTCACTTTATGTTGCTGGTAAATAATAGGGTTGTAGTAATAGGCTAAAGTTAAATTATTTAGTAAGCACTAATTAAAGGGGCAGAGCTTTGAGACATCTTAGCTTTTATATTTTATAAGATATATTTTTTGTAAGAACCACAATTAATAAATATATTTCAGTGAATAACTTAATGTTCAAATCTGTATATAAATATGTGCATAAAGTGTTGTAATTACTCTCTAAGAAGCTTGATAAGTACGGCCCCAGATCAAGTGGAGCCCGCCAGAAAAAAAAAATGACAGAAACAAAGATGGCAAGAGGACCAAAGGGCGGCGAGGGCTCGGAGCAAGAATTGAAAAATGTAGAGAGTTAATGGGGGTTGAGACGAGGGATTAGGACAAAAGGCGGGAGAACAAATGAATCCCGCGTTACAACCGCGTGATGTATCGTGCCAAACGCCCTATTTATTCCCGCCATAATTACACGTCGATGAGGCCAGGTGAAGTCGACAGGGTGACGCCACATTTAAAGCAGCCGGTCCAAAATGCATCTCATCTGTCATAATAAAGATGGAGCCTGCTCCCCCTTCCCTCGCAGACATATCTCTATCATTTCCGAGGACATTACTTTGACTTACACTCATTTCCCGCAGACTTAATCTACCCCTGAACCTCTACCTTACCTTAACCCCGAGCATAGCGGTCACCTTGAAATGGGATTATTTACATAACGCCAAGTGCTTTCTGTCCCCAAAAGGGTGGCGAGTCGTGACAATTTCAACAGATTGATGTCCCCAACAACAACAACAACACACACACACACACACACACACACACACACACACACACAGCCCATAGTAATACCTCATGTCACCATGCTCATATCGATTCTGGAACTGAACCCACCAATTTAATTACCCGTGCTGCATATAAAACACCCCACCGACCAATCAGTGCGCTCCAAAAGCCACGGTGAGCTTGCCTAACAATCCTGTTAAAGCTTTTAGTGCTTCTGACGACACTCCAGAACGCCTTGACCCTTTTGTCTACCTCAGTGATTCTCAAACTGTGGCACGTGTCCTACTAGTAGTATGCGTGTTCCATCTAGTGCACCGGTATCAAACTCAAGGCCCGGGGGCCAGATATGGCTCACCACTTCATCTTATTTGGCCCTCGAAAGCCTGGAAAAAATATGTATCAATTAAAGTGTTCTTACTAAATGTATTTTTTCTTTCTATTTTGGGACAACACATATTTATACTCCATGTAATCGCAAATTATGTTAACTTAAATATTGTATAATTATGCAAAAATATATTATCAAACATTCAAACCATTTTTTGAATAGAAATAAATACTAATAATAATTATTTCAAAGGAATCAATTTGTGCAATGTAAAAGTAGCAACAGATTTCATGGTAAAATTGTGAAATTTACTGTGGTTTTTACAGTATTTTTCGCCAAATGAAATGTTTTTAAATTTTTTTACTGTAATAAAACGGTAATATAATAAATAAATTTACAGTAATATACACTACATTTTGAGGTGAAATTATTGCAACTTACCATATTTTTTTACATTTTAGTTTAAAAAATATATATTAATAAAATGCATAAAAAATGTGTGTAATAATAGTATTCACTGTTAGAAGCGGCCCTCTGGGGCCAGATATGGCTCGCCACTTCATCTTATTTGGCCCTCGAAAGCCTGGAAATAATATGTATCAATTAAAGTGTTCTTACTAAATGTATTTTTTCTTTCTATTTCGGGACAAAAAATATGTATACTCCATGTAATCGCAAATTATGTTAACTTAAATATTGAATAATTATGCAAAAATATATTATCAAACATTCAAACCATTTTTTTAATAGAAATAAATACTAATAATAATTATTTCCAAGAAATCAATTTGTGCAATGTAAAAGTAGCAACAGATTTCATGGTAAAATTGTGAAATTTACTGTGGTTTTTACAGCATTTTTCGCTAAATGAAAAAATGTTTTACTTTTTTATACTGTAATAAAACTGTAATATAATAAATAAATTTACAGTAATATACACTACATTTTGAGGTGAAATTATTGCAACTTAACATATTTTTTTTACATTTTAGTTTTTATAAAAAATATATTAATAAAATGCATAAAAAATGTGTGTAATAATAGTATTCACTGTTAGAAGCGGTCCTCTGGGGCCAGATATGGCTCGCCACTTCATCTTATTTGGCCCTCGAAAGCCTGGAAAAAATATGTATCAATTAAAGTGTTCTTACTAAATGTATTTTTTCTTTCTATTTTGGGACAACACATATTTATACTCTATGTAATCGCAAATTATGTTAACTTAAATATTGTCTAATTATGCAAAAATATATTATCAAACATTCAAACCATTTTTTGAATAGAAATAAATACTAATAATAATTATTTCAAAGCAATCAATTTGTGCAATGTAAAAGTAGCAACAGATTTCATGGTAAAATTGTGAAATTTACTGTGGTTTTTACAGTATTTTTCGCCAAATGAAATTTTTTTAAATTTTTTTACTGTAATAAAACGGTAATATAATAAATAAATTTACAGTAATATACACTACATTTTGAGGTGAAATTATTGCAACTTACCATATTTTTTTACATTTTAGTTTAAAAAAAATCTATTAATAAAATGCATAAAAAATGTGTGTAATAATAGTATTCACTGTTAGAAGCGGCCCTCTGGGGCCAGATATGGCTCGCCACTTCATCTTATTTGGCCCTCGAAAGCCTGGAAATAATATGTATCAATAAAGTGTTCTTACTAAATGCATTTTTTCTTTTTATTTTGGGACAAAACAAATTTATACTCCATGTAATCGCAAATTATGTTAACTTAAATATTGAATAATTATGCAAAAATATATTATCAAACATTCAAACCAATTTTTGAATAGAAATAAATACTAATAATAATGATTTCAAAGCAAGTTATCCATCAAATTGTGCAATGTAAAAGTAGCAACAGATTTCATGGTAAAATTGTGAAATTTACTGTGGTTTTTACAGCATTTTACGCTAAATGAAAAAATGTTTACTTTTTTTTACTGTACTAAAACTGTGGTGCCGTTTTGACATTTACAGTAATACACCGAAAAATCTACAGTTGCCAGGTGCCAAAACTTTACAGTAAAATTTCAGGTTTTTTTATTGACAGTAAAAAAAACAAATGTACATTTTACAGTAAAATTCTGGCAACTGAGCTGCCTTTTTTTTTTACCATAAAAACAGCGGTACTGTTTTTCCATTTACAGTAATATACACTACATTTTGAGGTGAAATTATTGCAACTTACCATATTTTTTTTAGATTTTAGTTTAAAAAAAATCTATTAATAAAATGCATAAAAAATGTGTGTAATAATAGTATTCACTGTTAGAAGCGGCCCTCTGGGGCCAGATATGGCTCGCCACTTCATCTTATTTGGCCCTCGAAAGCCTGGAAATAATATGTATCAATTAAAGTGTTCTTACTAAATGTATTTTTTCTTTCTATTTTGGGACAAAACATATGTATACTCCATGTAATCGCAAATTATGTTAACTTAAATATTGTCTAATTATGCAAAAATATATTATCAAACATTCAAACCATTTTTTGAATAGAAATAAATACTAATAATAATTATTTCAAAGCAATCAATTTGTGCAATGTAAAAGTAGCAACAGATTTCATGGTAAAATTGTGAAATTTACTGTGGTTTTTACAGCATTTTTCGCTAAATGATTTTTTTTTTACTTTTTTTACTGTAATAAAACTGTAATATAATAAATAAATTTACAGTAATATACACTACATTTTTAGGTGAAATTATTGCAACTTACCATATTTTTTTACATTTTAGTTTAAAAAAAATATATTAATAAAATGCATAAAAAATGTGTGTAATAATAGTATTCACTGTTAGAAGCGGCCCTCTTGGGCCAGATGTGGCCCGCCACATCATTTTATTTGGCCCTCGAAAGCCTGGAAATAATATGTATCAAAGTGTTGTTACTAAATGTATTTTTTCTTTCTATTTTGGGAGAACACATATATATGTACTTTATGTAATCGCAAATTATGGTAAATTAAATATTGTCTAATTATGCAAAAATATATTATCAAACATTCAAACCAATTTTTGAATAGAAATAAATACTAATAATAATGATTTCAAAGCAAGTTATCCATCAAATTGTGCAATGTAAAAGTAGCAACAGATTTCATGGTAAAATTTTGAAATTTACTGGGGTTTTTTTACAGCATTTTACGCTAAATGAAAAAAACTGTACTTGTTTTTACTGTAATAAAACTGTGGTGCCGTTTTGGCATTTACAGTAATACACCGAAAAATCTACAGTTGCCAGGTGCCAAAATTTTACAGTAAAATTTCAGTTTTTTTATTGACAGTAAAAAAAAACAAATGTACATTTTACAGTAAAATTCTGGCAACTGAGCTGCCTTTTTTTTTTTACCATAAAAACAGCGGTACTGTTTTTCCATTTACAGTAATATACACTACATTTTGAGGTGAAATTATTGCAACTTACCATATTTTTTTTACATTTTAGTTGGAAAAATCTATTAATAAAATGCATAAAAAATGTGTGTAATAATAGTATTCACTGTTAGAAGCGGCCCTCTTGGGCCAGATGTGGCCCGCCACATCATTTTATTTGGCCCTCGAAAGCCTGGAAATAATATGTATCAAAGTGTTGTTGCTAAATGTATTTTTTCTTTCTATTTTGGGATAACACATATATATGTACTCCATGTAATCGCAAATTATGTTAACTTAAATATTGTCTAATTATGCAAAAATATATTATCAAACATTTAAACCAATTTTTGAATAGAAATAAATACTAATAATAATGATTTCAAAGCAAGTTGTCCATCAAATTGTGCAATGTAAAAGTAGCAACAGATTTCATGGTAAAATTGTGAAATTTACTGTGGTTTTTACAGCATTTTTCGCTAAATGAAAAAATTTTTACTTTTTTTTACTGTACTAAAACTGTGGTGCCGTTTTGGCATTTACAGTAATACACCGAAAAATCTACAGTTGCCAGGTGCCAAAATGCTACAGTAAAATTTCAGTTTTTTTATTGACAGTAAAAAAAAACAAATGTAAATTTTACAGTAAAATTCTGGCAACTGAGCTGCCTTTTTTTTTTTTTACCATAAAAACAGCGGTACTGTTTTTCCATTTACAGTAATATACACTATCAATCAATCAATCAATGTTTATTTATATAGCCCTAAATCACAAGTGTCTCAAAGGGCTGTACTACATTTTGAGGTGAAATTATTGCAACTTACCATATTTTTTTTAGATTTTAGTTTAAAAAAAATCTATTAATAAAATGCATAAAAAATGTGTGTAATAATAGTATTCACTGTTAGAAGCGGCCCTCTGGGGCCAGATATGGCTCGCCACTTCATCTTATTTGGCCCTCGAAAGCCTGGAAATAATATGTATCAATTAAAGTGTTCTTACTAAATGTATTTTTTCTTTCTATTTTGGGACAAAACATATTTATACTCCATGTAATCGCAAATTATGTTAACTTAAATATTGAATAATTATGCAAAAATATATTATCAAACATTCAAACCATTTTTTGAATAGAAATAAATACTAATAATAATTATTTCAAAGAAATCAATTTGTGCAATGTAAAACTAGCAACAGATTTCATGGTAAAATTGTGAAATTTACTGTGGTTTTTACAGCATTTTTCGCTAAATGAAAAATGTTTTACTTTTTTTTACTGTAATAAAACTGTAATATAATAAATAAATTTACAGTAATATACACTACATTTTGAGGTGAAATGATTGCAACTTACCATATTTTTTTTACATTTTAGTTTAAAAAAAATCTATTAATAAAATGCATAAAAAATGTGTGTAATAATAGTATTCACTGTTAGAAGCGGCCCTCTGGGGCCAGATATGGCTCGCCACTTCATCTTATTTGGCCCTCGAAAGCCTGGAAATAATATGTATCAATTAAAGTGTTCTTACTAAATGTATTTTTTCTTTCTATTTTGGGACAAAACATATGTATACTCCATGTAATCGCAAATTATGTTAACTTAAATATTGTCTAATTATGCAAAAATATATTATCAAACATTCAAACCATTTTTTGAATAGAAATAAATACTAATAATAATTATTTCAAAGAAATCAATTTGTGCAATGTAAAAGTAGAAACAGATTTCATGGTAAAATTGTGAAATTTACTGTGGTTTTTACAGCATTTTTCGCTAAATGAAAAATGTTTTACTTTTTTTTAGTGTAATAAAACTGTAATATAATAAATACATTTACAGTAATATACACTACATTTTGAGGTGAAATTATTGCAACTTACCATATTTTTTTTACATTTTAGTTAAAAAAAAATCTATTAATAAAATGCATAAAAAATGTGTGTAATAATAGTATTCACTGTTAGAAGCGGCCCTCTGGGGCCAGATATGGCTCGCCACTTCATCTTATTTGGCCCTCGAAAGCCTGGAAATAATATGTATCAATTAAAGTGTTCTTACTAAATGTATTTTTTCTTTCTATTTTGGTACAAAACATATGTATACTCCATGTAATCGCAAATTATGTTAACTTAAATATTGTCTAATTATGCAAAAATATATTATCAAACATTCAAACCATTTTTTAATAGAAATAAATACTAATAATAATTATTTCAAAGAAATCAATTTGTGCAATGTAAAAGTAGCAACAGATTTCATGGTAAATTTGTGAAATTTACTGTGGTTTTTACAGCATTTTTCGCTAAATGAATTTTTTTTTTACTTTTTTTACTGTAATAAAACTGTAATATAATAAATAAATTTACAGTAATATACACTACATTTTGAGGTGAAATTATTGCAACTTACCATATTTTTTTTACATTTTAGTTTTAAAAAAATCTATTAATATAATGCATAAAAAATGTGTGTAATAATAGTATTTACTGTTAGACGCGGCCCTCTGGGGCCAGATATGGCTCTCCACTTCATCTTATTTGGCCCTCGAAAGCCTGGAAATAATATGTATCAATTAAAGTGTTCTTACTAAATGCATTTTTTCTTTCTATTTTGGTACAAAACATATGTATACTCCATGTAATCGCAAATTATGTTAACTTAAATATTGTCTAATTATGCAAAAATATATTATCAAACATTCAAACCATTTTTTGAATAGAAATAAATACTAATAATAATTATTTCAAAGCAATCAATTTGTGCAATGTAAAAGTAGCAACAGATTTCATGGTAAAATTGTGAAATTTACTGTGGTTTTTACAGCATTTTTCGCTAAATGAAAAATGTTTTACTTTTTTTTAGTGTAATAAACTGTAATATAATAAATACATTTACAGTAATATACACTACATTTTGAGGTGAAATTATTGCAACTTACCATATTTTTTTTACATTTTAGTTTAAAAAAAATCTATTAATAAAATGCATAAAAAATGTGTGTAATAATAGTATTCACTGTTAGAAGCGGCCCTCTGGGGCCAGATATGGCTCGCCACTTCATCTTATTTGGCCCTCGAAAGCCTGGAAATAATATGTATCAATTAAAGTGTTCTTACTAAATGTATTTTTTCTTTCTATTTTAGAACAAAACATATTTATACTCCATGTAATCGCAAATTATGTTAACTTAAATATTGTCTAATTATGCAAAAATATATTATCAAACATTCAAACCATTTATTGAATAGAAATAAATACTAATAATAATTATTTCAAAGAAATCAATTTGTGCAATGTAAAAGTAGAAACAGATTTCATGGTAAAATTGTGAAATTTACTGTGGTTTTTACAGCATTTTTCGCTAAATGAAAAAATGTTTTCCTTTTTTTTACTGTAATAAAACTGTAATATAATAAATAAATTTACAGTAATATACACTACATTTTGAGGTGAAATGATTGCAACTTACCATATTTTTTTTACATTTTATATTAAAAAATATCTATTAATAAAATGCATAAAATATGTGTGTAATAATAGTATTCACTGTTAGACGCGGCCCTCTGGGGCCAGATATGGCTCGCCACTTCATCTTATTTGGCCCTCGAAAGCCTGGAAATAATATGTATCAAAGTGTTGTTACTAAATGTATTTTTTCTTTCTATTTTGGGAGAAAACTTATATATATATATATATATATATATATATATATATATATATATATATATATATATATATATATATATATATATATATATATATATATATATATATATACATTATGTAATCTCCAATTATGTTAACTTAAATATTGTCTAATTATGCAAAAATATATTATCAAACATTCAAACCATTTTTTGAATAGAAATAAATACTAATAATAATGATTTCAAAGCAAGTTATCCATCAAATTGTGCAATGTAAAAGTAGCAACAGATTTCATGGTAAAATTTTGAAATTTACCGGGTGTTTTTTTTTACAGCATTTTACGCTAAATGAAAAAAACTGTACTTTTTTTTACTGTAATAAAACTGTGGTGCCGTTTTGGCATTTACAGTAATACACCGAAAAATCTACAGTTGCCAGGTGCCAAAATTTTACAGTAAAATTTCTGTTTTTTTTATTGACAGTAAAAAAAAAAAAGTACATTTTACAGTAAAATTCTGTCAACTGAGCTGCCTTTTTTTTTTTTTTACCATAAAAACAGCGGTACTGTTTTTCCATTTACAGTAATATACACTACATTTTGAGGTGAAATTATTGCAACTTAACATATTTTTTTTCATTTTAGTTTGAAAAAATCTATTAATAAAATGCATAAAAAATGTGTGTAATAATAGTATTCACTGTTAGACGCGGCCCCCTGGGGCCAGATGTGGCCCGCCATTTCATTTTATTTGGCCCTCAAAAGCTTGGAAATAATATGTATCAAAGTTTTCTTACTAAATGTATTTTTTCTTTCTATTTTGGGAGGACATTTTTTTTATATATATATATACATATATATATATATATATATATATATATATATATATATATATATATATATATATATATATATATATATATATATATATATATATATATATATATATATATATATATATATGTACTTTATGTAAATGCAAATTATGTTAACTTAAATATTGTCTAATTATGCCAAAATATATTATCAAACATTTAAACCATTTTTTGAATATAAATCAATACTAATAATAATGATTTCAAAGCAAGTTATCCATCAATTTGTGCAATGTAAAAGTAGCAACAGATTTCATGGTAAAATTGTGAAATTTACTGTGGTTTTTACAGCATTTTACGCTAAATGAAAAAATGTTTACTTTTTTTTACTGTACTAAAACTGTGGTGCCGTTTTGGCATTTACAGTAATACACCGAAAAATCTATAGTTGCCAGGTGCCAAAATTTTACAGTAAAATTTCAGTTTTTTTATTGACAGTAAAAAAAAACAAATGTACATTTTACAATAAAATTCTGTCAACTTAGCTGCCTTTTTTTTTTACCATAAAAACAGCGGTACTGTTTTTCCATTTACAGTAATATACACTACATTTTGAGGTGAAATTATTGCAACTTACTATATTTTTTTTACATTTTAGTTTTAAAAAAATCTATTAATAAAATGCATAAAAAATGTGTGTAATAATAGTATTCACTGTTAGAAGCGGCCCCCTGGGGCCAGATGTGGCCCGCCATTTCATTTTATTTGGCCCTCAAAAGCTTGGAAATAATATGTATCAAAGTTTTCTTACTAAATGTATTTTTTCTTTCTATTTTGGGAGGACATTTTTATATATATATATATATATATATATATATATATATATATATATATATATATATATATATATATATATATATATATATATATATATATGTACTTTATGTAATTGCAAATTATGTTAACTTAAATATTGTCTAATTATGCCCAAATATATTATCAAACATTTAAACCATTTTTTGAATATAAATCAATACTAAAAATAATGATTTCAAAGCAAGTTATCCATCAAATTGTGCAATGTAAAAGTAGCAACAGATTTCTTGGTAAAATTGTGAAATTTACTGTGGTTTTTACAGCATTTTTCGCAAATGAAAAAAACTGTACTTTTTGTACTGTAATAAACTGTGGTGCCGTTTTGGCATTTACAGTAATACACCGAAAAATCTACAGTTGTCAGGTGCCAACATGGCACTGCCATATTTATTATTGAAGTCACAAAGTGCATTATTTTTTTTAACATGCCTCAAAACAGCAGCTTGGAATTTGGGACATGCTCTCCCTGAGATAATCCTGATACCCACTACAACTATGGGAAATACTATACTTTGACTTTCACAAAGTGCATTATTTTTTATGTCATTTTAAACATGCCTCAAAACAACAGCTACAAAAACAATGAAGGCACATAGCTTCAGTCCAGAGTATACTAGAGCACTAGGGGGTTTGGTGGTAGCGGGGGGTGTATATTGTAGCGTCCCGGAAGAGTTAGTGCTGCAAGGGATTCTGGGTATTTGTTGTGTTGTGTTTATGTTGTGTTACGGTGCGGATGTTCTCCCGAAATGTGTTTGTCATTCTTGTTTGGTGTGGGTTCACAGTGTGGCGCATATTTGTAACAGTGTTAAAGTTGTTTATACGCCTACCCTCAGTGTGACCTGTATGTCTGTTGACCAAGTATGACTTGCATTCACTTAAGTGTGTGTAAAAGCCGCATATATTATGTGACTGGGCCGGCACGCTGTTTGTATGGAGGAAAAGCGGACGTGACGACAGGTTGTAGAGGACGCTAAAGGCAGTGCCTTTAAGGCACGCCCCCAATAATGTTGTCCGGGTGGAAACCGGGAGATATTAGGGAGAATGGTTGCCCCGGGAGATTTTCGGGAGGGGCACTGAAATTCGGGAGTCTCCCGGGAATATCGGGAGGTTGAAACTAGAGATGTCCGATAATATCGGCCGATAAATGCTTTAAAATGTAATATCGGAAATTATCGGTATCGTTTTTTTTATTATTGGTAACGTTTTTTTTTGGTTTGTTTTTTATTAAATCAACATAAAAAACACAAGATACACTTACAATTAGTGCACCAACCCAAAAAACCTCCCTCCCCCATTCACACTCATTCACACAAAAGGGTTGTTTCTTTCTGTTATTAATATTCTGCTTCCTACATTATATATCAATATATATCAATACAGTCTGCAAGGGATACAGTCCGTAAGCACACAACGCCCCCCTCCTACCTCAAGGACCTAGTTTCCCCTCAACCTCCTACCCGCAATCTCCGCTCCTCAAACACTAACCTGGACAAAGTTACAATCTATGGGCCGCCGGGCTTTCTGCTCAACCGCTCCCGAACTTTGGAACGCTCTCCCCGACCATCTTAGAGCACCACAGTCGGTCGACCATTTTAAGAAGGGACTAAAAACCCACCTTTTTAGCACAGCTTTTACCTAATTTCTCTGCCTTCTTGTTTTTAAATGCACTGCTTGCTTATCTGTTTTTTATCCAGTGCTTTCATGCTTTTTATTTCTATTTTTATCTATATTTGTGTGTCATGATTTCCTTTCTATTTTTAATTATATATTTTTACTTTCTATTTTTATTTTTATACTTTGTAGCACTCTGAGATTTTAACAAATGTAAAGTGCGGTATAAATGCAATTCATTATTATTATTATTATTATTATTACACATGATTGTGCGTGCTGCTGGTCCACTAATAGTACTAACCTTTAACAGTTAATTTTACTCATTTTCATTAATTATTAGTTTCTATGTAACTGTTTTTATATTGTTTTATTTTCTTTTTTATTCAAGAAAATGTTTTTAATTTATTTATCTTATTTTGTTTTATTTTTATTTTTTTTAAATGACCTTATCTTCACCATACCTGGTTGTCCAAATTAGGCATAATAATGTGTTAATTCCACGACTGCATATATCGGTTGATATCGGTATCGGTTGATATCGGTATCTGTAATTAAAGAGTTGGACAATATCGGAATATCGGATATCGGCAAAAAGCCATTATCGGACATCCCTAATTTTAACAAATGTAAAGTGCGTTATGAATGCAATTCATTATTATTATTATTATTAATATTATTATACATCATTGTGCGTGCTGCTGGTCCACTAATAGTACTAACCTTTAACACTTAATTTGACTCATTTTCATTAATTACTAGTTTCTATGTAACTGTTTTTATATTGTTTTACTTTCTTTTTTATTCAAGAAAATGTTTTCAATTTATTTATCTTATTTATTTTAAAATGACCTTATCTTCACCATACCTGGTTGTCCAAATTAGGCATAATAATGTGTTAATTCCACCACTGTATATATCGGTATCGGTTGATATCGGTATCGGTAATTAAAGAGTTGGACAATATCGGAATATCGGATATCGTCAAAAAGCCATTATCGGACATCCCTAGTTGAAACCGATACCAAGACTGTAATAGTAAGACACAAAGTTTTTGCAGCACAGACCGACACAAGTGTAGCACAAACAAATCGGACAAGTTTAGGGAGATGTTGACATGGTTGTTAATATCATAAAATAAAAACTATAATATTTAGACCAAAAAAATGTTGCAGTGCAAATGGATGGGAGAAGTTTGGGGAGATTTAGACAAGGTGGGGACGGGCTGGATGACGTCAATAGACAGAAAATGTATTTTAGAGGACCTAAAAATTGCAATGCAGCACAAAAGAATGGCAGCGTCAGGCCAACTCCGCACAGGTGTTCTTATGTGTGAAACCATTGTGTCCCTAGAAACAAGCACATTGGCCACAAAGGGGCAATATAACGAAATAGAAGCAAAACACCGCCGCATTTGTGCATACTTTACAGCAGGGGTCACCAACCTTTTTGAAAGCAAGAGCTACTTCTTGGGTAGTGATTAATACGAAGGGCTACCCGTTTGATATACACTTAAATAAATTGCCAGAAATAGCCAATTTGCTCAATTTACCTTTAACTCTATGTTATTATTAATAATTAATGATATTTACACTTAATTGAACGGTATAAAAGAGGAGAAAACATGAAAAAAATGACAATTAAATTTTGAAACATAGTTTATCTTCAATTTCGACTCTTTAAAATTCAAAATTCAACCGAAAAAAAGAAGAGAAAAACTAGCTAATTCGAATCTTTTTGAAAAAAAAAAAAAAAAAATGTATGGAACATCATTAGTAATTTTTCCTGATTAAGATTAATTTTAGAAATTTTATGACATGTTTTAAATCCAATCTACACTTTGTTAGAATATATAACAAATTGGACCAAGCTAGACAAATCATTATTTCTTCTAGATTTTCCAGAAACATTTTTTTGAAAAGAAATTCAAAAGACTTTGAAATAAGATTTAAATTTGATTCTACAGATTTTCTAGATTTGCCAGAATAATTTTTTTGAATTTTAATCATAATAAGTTTGAAAAAATATTTCACAAATATTCTTCGTCGAAAAAACAGAAGCTAAAATGAAGAATTAAATTAAAATGTATTTATTATTGTTTACAATAATTTTTTTTTTTTTTACTTGAACATTGATTTACATTGTCAGGAAAGAAGAGGAAGGAATTTAAAAGGTAAAAAGGTATATGTGTTTAAAAATCCTAAAATCATTTTTAAGGTTGTATTTTTTTGTCTAAAATTGTCTTTCTGAAAGTTATAAGAAGCAAAGTAAAAAAATATATGAATTTATTTAAACAAGTGAAGACCAAGTCTTTAAAATATTTTCTTGGATTTTCAAATTCTATTTGAGTTTTGTCTCTCTTAGAATTAAAAATGTCGGGCAAAGCGAGACCAGCTTGCCAGTAAATAAATACAATTTAAAAAATAGAGGCAGCTCACTGGTAAGTGCTGCTATTTGAGCTATTTTTAGAACAGGCCAGCGGGCTACTCATCTGGTCCTTACGGGCTACCTGGTGCCCGCGGGCACCGCGTTGGTGACCCCTGGTTTACAGTAACCATGTAAAGCAGTGGGAGCTTACTGATTTAGCAGCAGTCTAATTGTTTGTGCACTCGCCACCGCCAACACCTAACTACCTTGTTAATCTCCGTCATCAAGTGCAAAGTCATCACTGGCTAATGGTGCACGCACAGTAAATGGTAAGAAGGGCTATTATGGAATAAGCCATTGAAGAAATGGGGGCCATGAGTCTTAGCTGGCAAAAAAAAACATCCCTCCCACAGAAGGTCTATAATGACCCTAAGGGAAAACAAAATGATTTTAGCAGTTAAATTTAAAGGGGAAGTGCACTTTAAAGGCCTACTGAAAGCCACTACTAGCGACCACGCAGTCTGATAGTTTATATATCAATGATGAAATCTTAACATTGCAACACATGCCAATACGGCCGGGTTAACTTATAAAGTGACATTTTAAATTTCCCGCGAAACTTCCGGTTGAAAACGTCTTTGGATGATGACGTATGCGCGTGACGTAGCCAGTGAAACAGAAGTATCGGTACCCCATTTTATCCAATACAAAATAGCTCTGTTTTCATCTCATAATTCCACAGTATTCTGGACATCTGTGTTGGTGAATCTTTTGCAATTTGTTTAATGAACAATGAAGACTGCAAAGAAGAAAGTTGTAGGTGGGATCGGTGTATTAGCGGATGGCTGCAGCAACACAACCAGGAGGACTTTGACTCGGATAGCAAACGCGCTAGCCGACGCTAGCCGCCGACCGCACGGAGGATCGTGGTGAAGTCCTTCATCCTTCCGTCGATCGCTGGAACGCAGGTGAGCACGGGTGTTGATGAGTAGATGAGGGCTGGCTGGCGTAGGTGGAGCGCTAATGTTTTTAGCATAGCTCTGTGAGGTCCCGTTATACTAAGTTAGCTTCAATGGCGTCGTTAGCAACAGCATTTTTAAGCTTCGCCAAGCTGGAAAGCATTAACCGAGTATTTACATGTCCATGGTTTAATAGTATTGTTGATTTTCTTTCTATCCTTCCAGTCAGGGGTTTAGGTATTTTGTTTCTATATGCAGTTAAAGGCCTACTGAAATGATTTTTTTTTATTTAAACGGGAATAGCAGATCCATTCTATGTGTCATACTTGATCATTTCGCGATATTGCCATATTTTGGCTGAAAGGATTTAGTAGAGAAAATCGACGATAAAGTTCGCAACTTTTGCTCGCTGATAAAAAAAAAGCCTTGCCTGTAGCGGAAGTAGCGTGACGTCACAGGAGCTAGTATTCCTCACAATTCCCCGTTGTTTACAATGGAGCGAGAGAGATTCGGACCGAGAAAGTGACGATTACCCCATTAATTTGAGCGAGGATGAAAGATTCGTGGATGAGGAACGTGAGAGTGAAGGACTAGAGTGCAGTGCGGGACGTATCTTTTTTCGCTCTGACCGTAACTTAGGTACAAGCTGGCTCATTGGATTCCACACTCTCCTTTTTCTATTGTAGATCACGGATTTGTATTTTAAACCACCTGGGATACTATATCCTCTTGAAAATGAGAGTCCAGAACGCGAAATGGACATTCAGTGCCTTTTATCTCCACGACAATACATCGGCGAAATGCTTTAGCTACGAGCTAACGTGATAGCATCGTGCTTTAACTGCATATAGAAACAAAAAAATAAACCCCTGACTGGAAGGATAGATAGAAAATCAACAATACTATTAAACCGTGGACATGTAAATACACGGTTAATGCTTTCCAGGCTGGCGAAGGTTAACAATGCTGTGCTAACGACGCCATTGAAGCTAACTTAGCAACTTAGCAACGGGACCTCACAGAGCTATGCTAAAAACATTAGCTCTCCACCTACGCCAGCCAGCCCTCATCTACTCATCAACACCCGTGCTCACCTGCGTTCCAGGGATCGGCAGAAGGACGAAGGACTTCACCCGATGCGTTTGGCGGCCCGGAGACGTAGGAAGTCAAGGTGAGGTCGGCGGCTAGCGCGGCTAGCGCTCCAACAAAGTCCTCCTGGTTGTGTTGCTGTAGTCCGCCGCTAATACACCGATCCCACCTACAACTGTCTTCTTTGCAGCCTTCATTGTTTATTAAACAAATTGCAAAAGATGTCCAGAATACTGTGGAATTATGAAATGAAAACAGAGCTTTTTGTATAGGATTCTACGGGGTACCATAACTTCCGTTACTCTGACTTCGTCACGCGCATACGTCATCATACCGCGACGTTTCAGCCGGATATTTCCCGGGAAGTTTTAAATGTCACTTTATAAGTTAACCCGGCCGTATTGGCATGTGTTGCAATGTTAAGATTTCATCATTGATATATAAACTATCAGACTGCGTGGTCGCTAGTAGTGGCTTTCAGTAGGCCTTTAAGCACGATGCTATCACGTTAGCTCCGTAGCTAAAGTGTTTCGTCGATGTATTGTCGTGGAGATAAAAGTCACTGTGAATGTCCATTTCGCGTTCTCGACTCTCATTTTCAAGAGGATATAGTATCCCAGGTGGTTTAAAATACAAATCCGTGATCCACAATATAAAAAGGAGAGTGTGGAATCCAATGAGCCAGCTTGTACCTAAGTTACGGTCAGAGCGAAAAAAGATATGTCTTGCACGGCATTCTAGTCCTTCACTCTAACGTACCTCATCCACAAATCTTTCATCCTCGCTCAAATTAATGGGGTAATCGTCGCTTTCTCGGTCCGAATCGCTCCAGCTGCATTGAAAACAATAGGAAAATATGAGGAGGCTATCAACTGACTACGTCACGCTACTTCCGGTACAGGCAAGGTTTTTTTTTACCAGAGACCAAAAGTTGCGAACTTTATCGTCGATTTTCTCTACTAAATCCTTTCAGCAAAAATATGGCAATATCGCGAAATGATCAAGTATGACACATAGAATGGATCTGCTATCTCATTTAAATAAAAAAAAATGTAATTTCAGTAGGCCTTTAAAAAAAAAAAAAAAAAAGTTGTCTATGAATTAACATCCTTATGTAAGACAAGAACACATGTTATTTTATGCATTCTACATTGTAAATAAACATTAGCAAAAGTCAGCTAACAATGGGAGTCACTCTATTCTGCCTTATCAATGTTTATATACACACTGTAAGTATAGACACTATATTGCCAAAAGTATTTGGCCACCCCATCCAAATGATGAGAATCAGGTGTCCTAATCACTTGGCCTGGCCACAGGTGTATACAATCGAGCACCTAGGCATGGAGACTGTTTCTACAAACATTTGTGAAAGAATGGGCCGCTCTCAGGAGCTCAGTGAGTTCCAGCGTGGAACCAGGGCCGGCCCGTGGCATAGGCCGTATAGGCAAATGCTAAGGGCGCCGTCCATCAGGGGGCGCCACGCCAGTGCCACAAATGTTGGAGAAAAAAAAAAAAAAAAAAGTTGGTACTATTATTTCTAAATACAAAAAATAATCCCACGTTAATTAAAATGCAAAGTAAAGCCTATTTAATAGAAATATTATTTGTTACAACATTACCCCCCCCATCCCCCCGCCCGGTGCGCCCCCTCCCTTCCCGTATCATGACTCTTACCACATCAAAAAATCAACACAAGATGTCAAAACGGCCAAAACTGTCAGGTGCCCAGGGAAGAAAAAAGTGAAAAGAAGAGGAGGAGAAACGAGAAAAAGACAGAGGTAGCAGGTAGGTAACGTTAGCCTACATGAAATTATTTGTCTGTTACAGAATGTGATAGTAACCTGGCTTTTTAGCATTAAGCTAATGTTACATGATTCGGCAATTGCTAATCAATAAATAGCTAGTTCTGTTTTAACGTCGGGTTAATATTGTGGAGGGGGCTAAATTGTTATGGAAAATAATAATGTAACGTTAGGTAATTCCAGTACTCCCACCTTACATTCCTCAGGGGCATTTGTATTAGATCTTTTAAGCAGGTGTTTTTTGTTTACATTGTTATTGCCTTCTGGTTAGCTAATGTTTGCCCTGCAGGTAATAGTCACTTTTCCACCCCTTTATATATTAGGTATAGTTGCAAGCGTAGTTGTTAAAGTGCACATCATTAATGTTAATTAAGCAATATCACATGAGAGGGAATGCTGTTTTTTAATTTGAGCACTGCTGTGATTCGGTAAAAGATAATCATAACATAACATTCTCATATAATATGTTAATTTGCTTTCTTTAAGTAAAAAAAAAAAGGTCAAAGACAAAGCTATTCGGTTTCTTGTGAGTATATACACTTCACTGCCGATGTGGGGGGGGCGCCACCTAAAATCTTGCCTAGGGCGCCAGATTGGTTAGTTTTTACATTTTACTTGGCTCAAAGTGTTCAATAAACGTAAATCGTCAACAAACCATACCAAATATGTATTTTTTTTGTGACCATTTTAGATTATTTTAGATTGGATTAGACAAACTTTAATGATCCACAAGGGAAATTGTTCCACACAGTAGCTCAGTTACAAAGGATGGAAAGTGTAAGGATGGAAAGGACAATGCAGGTATAAAATAGACTAAACATGTACCGTAGTAGCAATATGAAATATAGCACATATGTCAGGCCTTTTGATCATATGATGTCACAAGTTTAAATTAGTATCATAACTCATGTTATGCAAATTCATACTAATTTCAAACTGTGACATTTGAACAAAATGCATTCAAAGGGTTCAAATTAAAATAAAACAATACATGTTTGTTTTTTTATAGAGATATTATCGGCCGATAAATGCGTTAAAAAGTAATATCGGAAAAGATCGGTATCGTTTTTTTTATTATCAGTATCGTTTTTTTTTTTTTTTTTTTTAAATTATTTTTTTTAATTAAATCCACATAAAAAACACAAGATACACTTACAATTAGTGCACCAACCCAAAAAACCTCCCTCCCCCATTTACACTCATTCACACAAAAGGGTTGTTTCTTTCTGTTATTAATATTCTGCTTCCTACATTATATATCAATATATATCAATACAGTCTGCAAGGGATACAGTCCGTAAGCACACATGATTGTGCGTGCTGCTGCTCCACTAATAGTACTAACCTTTAACAGTTAATTTTACTCATTTTCATTCATTACTAGTTTCTATGTAACTGTTTTTATATTGTTGTACTTTCTTTTTTATTCAAGAAAATGTTTTTCCTTTATTTATCTTATTTTATTAATTTTTTTAAAAAGTACCTTATCTTCACCATACCTGGTTGTCCAAATTAGGCATAATAATGTGTTAATTCCACGACTGTATATATCGGTTGATATCGGTATCGGTAATTAAAGAGTTGGACAATATCGGAATATCGGATATCGGCAAAAAGGCATTATCGGACATCCCTAGTTTTGGACGTCATTGCTAGAAACTAGAGATGTCCGATAATATCGGCCGATAAATGCGTTAAAATGTAATATCGGAAATTATCGGTATCATTTTTTTAATTATCGGTATCGTTTTTTAAATTTTTTTAAAATTTTTTAAATTTTGTTATTTATTAAATCAACATAAAAAACACAAGATACACTTACAATTAGTGCACCAACCCAAAAAACCTCCCTCCCCCATTTACACTCATTCACACAAAAGGGTTGTTTCTTTCTGTTATTAATATTCTGCTTCCTACATTATATATCAATATATATCAATACAGTCTGCAAGGGATACAGTCCGTAAGCACACATGATTGTGCGTGCTGCTGCTCCACTAATAGTACTAACCTTTAACAGTTAATTTTACAAATTTTCATTAATTACTAGTTTCTATGTAACAGTTTTTATATTGTTTTACTTTCTTTTTTTATTCAAGAAAATGTTTTAATTTATTTATCTTATTTTATTTGATTCATTTTTTTAAAAAAGTACCTTATCTTCACCATACCTGGTTGTCCAAATTAGGCATAATAATGTGTTAATTCCACGACTGTATATATCGGTTGATATCAGTATCGGTAATTAAAGAGTTGGACAATATCGGCATATCGGATATCGGCAAAAAGCCATTATCGGACATCCCTATTTTTTTAGATTTAGGGCTAAAGTTGGTAGAGAGATCTGAGCAAAAAAAAGGTAAAAACAAATATGAATCCAAAATTCATCCATCAATCATACTTCATGGTACTTTATGGGCCGAATTGAGTACCTTGTACTCGCCGTATTTTCTGGACTATAAGGCGCACTTAAAATCCTTTTTCCCCCCTCAAAACTCAACGGTGCGCCTTATGTACGGAATAATTCTGGTTTTGCTTACCGACCTCGAAGCAATTTTATTTGGTACATAGTGTAATGATAAGTGTGACCGGTAGATGGCGGTCACACATAAGAGATACGTGTAGACTGCAATATGATGGCAATATGACTCAAGTAAACAACACCAACATTGTATATGTTCCATTGAGAATATAGAACATTACACACGGCGCTCAAAAATCTATCAAAATGTTTTAGTACGACTTTGGTAAGCTATGAAGCCGCACCACTTGATGGATTGTACTGTGCTTTAAAGGCCTACTGAAAGCCACTACTAGCGACCACGCAGTCTGATAGTTTATATATCAATGATGAAATCTTAACATTGCAACACATGCCAATACGGCCGGGTTAACTTATAAAGTGACATTTTAAAATTCCCGCCACACTTCCGGTAGAAAAACTCCTTTGGATATGATTTATGCGCGTGACGTCACAAAATCCACGGAAGTGGTTGGACCCCATCGAACCCGATACAGAAACCTCTTGTTTTCTTCGACAAAATTCCACAGTATTCTGGACATCTGTGTTGGTGAATCTTTTGCAATTTGTTTAATGAACAATGGAGGCTGCAAAGAAGAACGCTGTAGGTGGGATCGATCGGTGTATTAGCGGCTAAGTACAATACTTACAGCAACACAACAAGGACTACTTACTACGCCTCGCCGATGCTTGCCGCCAAACCCACGGATGAAGTCCTTCGTCGCGCCGTCGATCGCTGGAACGCAGGTGAGCACGGCTGTTGATGGGAAGATGAGGGCTGGCTGGCGTAGGTGGAGCGCTAATGTTTTTATCATAGTTCTGTGAGGTCCGGTTGCTAAGTTGCTAAATTAGCCTTAGCGTCGTTAGCAACAGCATTGTTAAGCCTTACCAGGCTGAGAATTTTTAACCGTGTAGTTACATGTACATGGTTTAATAGTATTGTTGATCTTCTGTCTATCCTTCCAGTCAGGGATTTATTTATTTTGTTTCTATCTTCATTTGAGAACGATGCTAGCACGTTAGCTCAGTTGCTAAGTGTGTCACCGATGTATTGTCGTGGAGATAAAAGTCACTTTAAATGTCCATTTCGCGTTCTCGACTCTCATTTTCAAGAGGATATAGTATCCGAGGTGGTTTGAAATACAAATCCGTGATCCACAATAGAAAAAGGAGAGAGTGTGGAATCCAATGAGCCAGCTTGTACCTAAGTTACGGTCAGAGCGAAAAAAGATACGTCCTGCACTGCCTCTAGTTCTTCACTCTAACGTTCCTCATCCACGAATCTTTCATCCTCGCTCAAATTAATGGGGTAATCATCACTTTCTCGGTCCGAATCTCTCTCGCTCCATTGTAAACAACGGGGAATTGTGAGGAATACTAGCTCCTGTGACGTCACGCTACTTCCGGTACAGGCAAGGCTTTTTTTATCAGCGAGCAAAAGTTGCGAACTTTATCGTCGATTTTCTCTACTAAATCCTTTCAGTAAAAATATGGCAATATCGCGAAATGACCAAGTATGACACACAGAATGGATCTGCTATTCCCGTTTAAATAAAAAAAATTCATTTCAGTAGGCCTTTAACATACAAGTATTATTATGGTGTGTGTATAAGGCAACACATATTATCTGGGGTTTTGTTTCGCAATATTATGCAAAAGCAACTTTTCTTAACTTCTGGTACCTGCTGATGTGTATTTGAGATCTGAATAAATACTGAAATAATCTGTGTCGACCAATAAGCTTCTTCTTTTTCTCTATCTTCTTGTTATGGGACATTCATCCTTTGCTTTTGCCATTTCTAATAGAAAGTAGTGTAAAGTTCTTACTTATATATGTCAGTAAACTCGCCATGAAAGCGCTAAAACATACCGGTGTAGTGAGTTGACATTATTCACCCAAGGAACTTTAGTTATTAGAGAGTTCCGGTCGGACGGTTTTTCACGGGACACATTTCCGGCCTTGTTGTTATTTTGGTATGAGGAGATGCTGCTCCGTTATTGATTGAAGTAAAGTCTGAAAGTCATTAAAACAGTTAGCTCCGTCTTTTGACACTTCTTCAAGTTCCGTCCTTGCACGCTACACCGCTACAACAAAGATGACGGGGAGAAGACGCTGTCGACGGTGAGTCACGTCAATAAGACCGCCCACACAACGGTGCAACCTGAAGCGACTTGAAGATGATCTGTAAAACATCATCTATGCAACATTTTGACCAAAGAACCACCATCACATGTTATGTAGACCACGAAAAAGTGTTTTACATTTCGAACAAAAAATAAAAATATGACTCCTTTGATGCGCCTTATAATCCGGTGCGCCCTATGGTCCGGAAAATACGGTACTGAGAATGCATTAAAAAGAAAAAACAATGTTATTGCCTTACATAGGGATTGTGAATGATCAAATGCAGTTCCACTTTAGGTGGTTGAGAAAATACCAGTATAGCAGGGGTGTCCAAACTTTTTCCACTGAGGGCCGCAAACGGAAAAATGTAAGCATGCGGGGGCCATTTTGATATTTTTCATTTTCAAACCATAACAAAATATATGGATTTTTTTTTGTTTAACCTTCAGGGCTCCCGGGGACCATAGAGGGTTTTAGTCATTAAAACGTTAAAAATAAGTCAAATTATTATTATTATTTTTTATTTAACGCTTACAGTTACTTAAGTTACGAGATCAACTTCAGATATATCTCTCGATTTTACGTTTGAACTATTATTTTGTTTGTTTTTATGCTCTTTTGTCAAAGAAATCTTTGATGTTTTCATGGCCACCACACAATATATGCAATATTTTTTTTTACACATAAAACATTTTAAAGTGACATTTTTGAAGTAATTGGAGCCTTGAATAGGTCAATAATTCATTATAACATATTTTTTTTTTGTATTTTTTTTTTTTTGAGCAATAGCAAAAAAAAGAACAATAAAGAAAAACTAAAGAAAAAAAAACAGCCTGCATGGCAGCTTTGTGTCAACATTGCAACTTTTTCTCGTTAGATTTCACCTCATTCCAATTTTTTAAATGTTTATTTTTTATTTTTGCAATACTATCAATTTTGCAATTTTTTTTCCCAAAACAAGTCAAATTAGCTAACCTCAATGAACCCACAAATACCTTAAAATAAGTATATTCTCTTTAATAACAAGTGCACTTTTCTTGGTAGAAAAAAAAGGCCTTTTTGCTCAATATGTTGAAAAATATTCTTAAATGAAGTAAATGCTAGTGCCATTATCTTGACATAATGATATGCGCTCGGCATTACATTTCTTGAAACCAGCAAACTTAAACTAAAAACTAATTTATTGTTCTTAATGGAAAGGCAACGAGGCAACCGCTTGTTACTCTCGGGGTTTCCTAGCCGCTCAGGCAAATCAAATGGTCTAAAAATGCATTTTTCCATGGATAACATGACATCATCACGCCAAGTGCGTGCTCTTTCAGTCAATTAGTGCGCATATATACAGCCCGGCCCCCGGCCAAATTTTTTTTACATTTGTATTCGTTTTTTTTTACTTTCAACGCTTAAGTTACGAGATCAACTTCAGATATATCTCTCCATTTTACGTTTGAACTATTATTTTGTTTGTTTTTATGCTCTTTTGTCAAAGAAATCTTTGATGTTTTTATGGCCACCACACAATATATGCAATATTTTTTTTTTTACACATAAAACATTTTAAAGTGACATTTTTGAAGTAATTGGAGCCTTGAATAGGTCAATAATTCATTATAACATAGATTTTTTTGTATTTTATAGCAAAAAAATAGAAAAATAAAGGAAAAAAAAGAAAAGAAAACCAGCCTGCATGGCAGCTTTGTGTCAACATTGCAACTTTTTCTCGTTAGATTTCACCTCATTCCAATTTTTTAAATGTTTATTTTTTATTTTTGCAATACTATCAATTTTGCAATTTTTGCAGAATGTGTGGCGGGCCGGTAAACAATTAGCTGCGGGCCGCAAATGGCCCCCGGGCCGCACTTTGGACACCCCTGCAGTATAGTATCTTCTAAGAAATATTGATTCCAAACAGATGGGAAACAGAAAACAGACGGGCACAGAATGTCCCTTTAGGAGTTATTTTTAGAGTCCAGATTGGAATCAGCAGCAAGGACCTTCATTGACTGAGAGATAATTATCTGTAATTCTTTAACCCGACCCAATCAGGGTGAATTAGCGGCGTGAATATTGATGAGGCAAACATCTCCGATGCGCCTTCCTGGAAATAGCACCGGTCTTGTGTGCCTTTTAAACACGTGAGGCGTGCGGACCACAATAAATCAGGTGGAGCTCCACAGGTCCACTTCCTCAAATGAATCTTTTAATGGACTCGCTTGCCTTCTCCTCGGCAGCTGCACTTCCCCCGACAGGTCAGCGGCGATTGCCGGGGGTCATTAGTCCTGTGATAGGCTGAACGATAAGATCAGCAACAATGGGAACAAGGTGTGAGAGAGACAGCGCTGAGTAAGCTACACAGGTTATAGATGAGGTTCTGTGCGGGCGGGGGGGCGGTTTGCAAGGTCGTTCCGAGAGCGGGCGACGGTCCATTTAGCACCCAATGTTTGGGCTGCTGTTGCAGTGCTAATATTTCACTCCAGAGATGTTCCTCTCTGCTGCAAAATGGCCTCTTTTAGAAAGACTCTTAGGTACAGTCGCGATCAAAAGTGGACATACGCTTGTAAAGAACATAATGTCATGGCTGTCTTGACATCACATGGACAAAGATAAGACCTTCTGGAGGAAACAGTGCGCCCCCTCCCTTCCCGTATCATGACTCGTTTTGGACGTCACCACATAAAAAAAATCAACACAAGATGTCAAAACGGCCAAAACTGTCAGGTGCCCAGGGGAGAAAAAAGAGAAAAGAAGAGGAGAAACGAGAAAAAGACAGAGGTAGCACGTAGGTAACGTTAGCGTACATGAAATTATTTGTCTGTTACAGAATGTGATAGTAACCTGGCTTTTTAGCATTAAGCTAATGTTACATTAAAGATTAAAGATTAAAGTACCAATGATTGTCACACACACACACTAGATGTGGTGAAATTTGTCCTCTGCATTTGACCCATCCCCTTGGGGAGCAGTGGGCAGCAGCGGCGCCGTGCCCGGGAATCATTTTTGGTGATTTAACCCCCAACTCCAACCCTTGATGCTGAGTGCCAAGCAGGGAGGGAAACGGGTCCCATTTTTATAGTGATTCGGCAATTGCTAATCAATAAATAGCTAGTTCTGTTTTAACGTCGGGTTAATATTGTGGAGGGGTTTAAATTGTTATGGAAAATAATAATGTAACGTTAGGTAATTACAGTACTCCCTGGTGTACAGTAATTTGTAAGTCATTCTAGTTAATGTCATATTAAAAAGCACAAATAGAGAACTCTGTAGGATCCCCTTTTTTTGTAATATAGTTGTTAAAGTCATACTGGTTTGATATCTTCTTTTGTGCAGTGCCTTATTTATATTGTATTTTTAATTTATTTTATGCAACTTGTTGACTCGTTTTATTTTGTGTTTATGTATGAAAAAAAATATTGTATTTCATATAATCATATATTCATTTTTTATTTTCTGTATTCATTTATTTATTCTTTTTTTTTTATCTTGTTAACTATTCTGATTGTTAATTTGCTTTCTTTAAGTAAAAAAAAAGGTCAAAGACAAAGCTATTCAGTTTCTTGTGAGTATATACACTTCACTGCCGATGTGGGGGGGCGCCACCTAAAATCGTGCCTAGGGCGCCAGATTGGTTAGGACCGGGCCTGGGTCTGGATCATGTTTTTTGTTCTTTTCTGGTTGTTTAAGACTCTTTCAGTTCCTGTTTACGCTCCCTTGTTTGGTTTCCATGACTACTCATTAGTTTAACCAGCCGTATGCACGCACCTGTTCTAATCAGGAGATTATTATTTAAGCCTGTCGTTGTCAGTTAGTCAGTCTGGCGACATTGATAGTTTCATGCTAATGTTCATTTCATGCTCTGCTCATGCCATTGTTCATGTTGCTCTGTCCATGCCATGGTTCTTGATGATCTTTTCATGCTCTGTTTTGACTTTTCTTGCCATAGTCATGCTGTTCGATTCATGCCGTGTGCAGTAAGTCTTTTTGTTTCATGTCCATAGTTCTTGCTATTTGTTTCAAGCCACAGATTAGGCTGGAAAGCATTAACCGTGTAGTTACATGTCCCTGGTTTAATAGTATTGTTGATCTTCTGTCTATCCTTCCAGTCAGGGATTTATTTATTTAGTTTCTATATGCAGTTAAGCACGATGCTATCACGTTAGCTCCGTAGCTAAAGTGTTTCGTCGATGTATTGTCGTGGAGATAAAAGTCACTGTGAATGTCCATTTCGCGTTCTCAAATCTCATTTTCAAGAGGATATAGTATCCCAGGTGGTTTAAAATACAAATCCGTGATCCACAATAGAAAAAGGAGAGAGGGTGGAAACCAATGAGCCAGCTTGTACCTAAGTTACGGTCAGAGCGAAAAAAGATATGTCTTGCACTGCATCTAGTCCTTCACTCTAACGTTCCTCATCCACAAATCTTTCATTCTCGCTCAAATTAATGGGGTAATCGTCGCTTTCTCGGTCCGAATCTGCTGGTGTAAACAATAGGAAAATATGAGCAGTCCTTCCCCCGGTGTCGTCACGCTACTTCCGGTAGGGGAAAGGCTTTTTTTTATCAGATACCAAAAGTTGCGATCTTTATCGTCGTTGTTCTCTACTAAATCATTTCAGCAAAAATATGGCAATATCGCGAAATGATCAAGTATAACACATAGAATGGATCTGCTATCCCCGTTTGAATAAAAAAAAAATCATTTCAGTAGGCCTTTAAAGTTTTAGAATGGCCTTCCCAAAGTCCTGACTTAAACGTGTGGACAATGCTGAAGAAACAAGTCCATGTCAGAAAACCAACAAATTTAGCTGAACTGCACCAATTTTGTCAAGAGGAATGGTCAAACATTCAACCAGAAGCTTGTGTATCAAATCAAATCAACTCTATTTATAAAGCACATTTAAAATTTACCACAGGGGTAGCCAAAGTGCTGTACAATGGGCAGGTTAAAAATAATACGAGAACCGAGCAAACACAACACAACACAAACAGAACACGATAAAAAATAAATAAATAAAATATAAAAACATAAAAACAGGTTCACAGCAGGTGTATTATGGGACGCCATTGCAGGATGGATATCACACAGTGTTAAAAGCCATGGAATAAAAGTATGTTTTTAAGAGAGATTTAAAAACAGGAAGAGAGGAGGCTTGTCTAACACTCAGAGGTAGGTCATTCCAGAGCTTGGGAGCAGCAGCGGCGAAAGCTCTGTCACCTCTAAGCTTCAGCCTTATTGCAGTGAAACTTGCCAAATAATGTAATGTAACCAATGTAACCCAATATTAACATTGCTGTGTGTATACTTTTGGTCACATTTTTAGTACACCCATAATTCATAAAAGAACCAAACTTCATGAATGTTTTTTTGTGACCAACAAGTATGTGCTCCAATCACTCTATCACAAAAAAATAAGAATTGTAGAAATGATTGGAAACTCAAGACAGCCATGACATGATGTCCTTCACAAGTGCATGTCAACTTGATTGATTGCGACTGCAAAGCTCACGCTCAGGTGCAAAGCTCACGTCTCCGAGTGTCTTTTTACACGGCGCTGGCCCTCCAAATCAAGGCTCAACTTTCCTCCAATCTTCCGCCTCATATCCTTTTAGCCAGATGTCCTGCTAACGATGCACCATGAAAGCACTTCACAGAAGAAAAGGCCGTCTCAAAAAAGGAATGACCAAAAAAAAAAAAAAAAAATTATAATCCCTCCCAGCAGGCCCCAAGGGAAAATGAAGTACGGACAAAAAGCAGCTCAATCTATACTGTCCGAGCAGAACAAACGGTGTGCGTTTGATGGTTTGATCGCGGCGAGATGTATTTCTTAATCAAGGCCGGGGTGGAAGGGTAACACGGTAAATGTGGCCCACTACTCACAACAAGTCACTCGGGAGATTATACCAATTGCCTTTTCAGAAATGAATTCAGTGACCTACTGTAATATGAAATTCATTTGCACACTGCCAGCCCCTGCCAGAAAATGGTGTGTGTGCGTGGTGCCTTTTATGGAAATACAACAATGACAAACACACCGCAGAGTGGCCACATAACAAGCAAGCAAAATGGAGGAATATTGATCATGTCTGAGGGCTGGAAACTGTATCACGATATAAGTGTTGATATCGGTTGGTGTCGATGATTATTGATATTTTTTATGACTTATAGAAAATATGGACATTAACATTTTTTTTTCTTCAAATGTACACTGCAAAAACTGAAATCTAAGTAAGATTAAATACCGTATTTCCTTGAATTAGCGCCGGGAATATGGTATTCGCATGCCTCGAATTCCAGCAGGGTCAAACTTGTTTCGCAAAATAATTAGCGCATGCTTGGCACTTCCGCCGGGTCAAATATGAGTCATTAAATGACTTCCGCCTCCTGGTGATAGAGGGCGCTAGTGATCGTTCTTGCGACTGCTGGTACTGCAGGAGACCCGTGCAGCAGAAGAAGACAACCGACAGCAAGAGTGCGCAGCCATTGTTTGCTTGGACTTTTACCATGGAGGATTACATATCTAAAATAAAACCGTTCTCTAAACTGGACTTTCAATCGAAGCAGGAGGTAATACTTAAAAGGAAGATCTCCATCGAGACAGAGAGACTTTTAAAACTGAAGAAAGATAAGGAAGACTTCTATATCGATGCTTTTCTTCAAAAGGAGCTGGCATGGACTCATTTATACCTAAAGGTAAGACAATAATAACGTTTTTTTTATTAAATGTGCTTTTCATGATAAGATAAGCGCCGGAGTGAGAAGAGGTTTTAAAATAATTAGCGCATGCTTGGACATCCCGCAGGCTTCTGGTAAGCGCAGGAGTGACAGGAGGTTTTAAAAAAAATGCGTCTATTCAAGGAAATACGGTATCTCAAATAAGGGTGATATTTGCTTATTTTCTGTCTGATAAGATCATTCTTCTCACTAAGCAGATTTTATGTTCGAGTGTTTTACTTGTTTTAAAGGCCTACTGAAAGCCACTACTAGCGACCACGCAGTCTGATAGTTTATATATCAATGATGAAATCTTAACATTGCAACACATGCCAATACGGCCGGGTTAACTTATAAAGTGACATTTTAAATTTCCCGCAAAACTTCCGGTTGAAAACGTCTATGTATGATGACGTATGCGCGTGACGTCAATGGTTGAAACGGAAGTATTCGGACACCATCCATCCATCCATTTTCTAACGCTTATTCCCTTCGGGGTCGCGGGGCATGCTGGAGCCTATCTCAGCTACAATCGGGCGGAAGGCGGGGTACACCCTGGACAAGTCACCACCTCATCACAGTGTTGCCAATCAACCTAGGTGCATGTTTTTGGAGGTGGGAGGAAGCCGGAGTACCCGGAGGGAACCCACGCAGTCACGGGGAGAACATGCAAACTCCACACAGGATCGAACCCAAGACCTTCGTATTGTGAGGTACATGCACTAACCCCTTTACCACCGTGCTGCCTTCTTGAAGGACTAATAACGTCCTATATCGTATCATTGGGGGAAGTATATTTGCATATAATTGTGTGCTATAACTAACCCGGCACAAAGAACAAAACACAAAAACAATAACATCCAAAAAGCAACACAATTGGTTTGCAGTTTTTAATTTCAGGCGGATGAAAACAAACCATCAAACTAAGTGAGCATGAGCGCGGTTTGTTGAACCTTCACTTAAGCGCAACAGCTCCATTCTCGACGTGGTTGTTGTTGTTATTATTATTTTAGATGAGATGAGACAAAACATTCGGACTAATTAGTTCGGGGCTATAAATGATCGCTAATTAGGCTAAGTGCTTCTGAGGGAATATCTGAGAGGATGAGGAGCCAGAAAATGCTGCACGTAAAACAGAGAAAGGGAGATCAAAACATGGGGGGGAAACAAATGCGGATTTGCTTTGTGCAATGATAGGAAGATTAGTATTCATTATTTATTAATATGACACGTGTCAAAAAATAGGTCACCCCCTGTACTGCCAATGACATTTGTGGCACCCTAGTTGTGGTACAAAATGCTTACGAATATGTGAGCATAATATCATCAAATCATCAAGAAATGGTTAACTAATGCAAAAATACAAATTTTGCTTGATGGTGGACGTGTCTTTTAACCAATCTTGCTCCAATTTAACACACATGTGCTAAAGGTGTGTACCAAATGGTATGCTTATTCAGCAAAACACCCTAAAATGACAGTGGCAAGGACATGGAGACATGTTTTTGGTAGTATGGGGAACATATTCTAAGTAGCAAAGACTTAATTTAGAGTTATTTGGACACTAGGGCAGGGGTCGGCAACCCGCGGCTCCGGAGCCGCATGCGGCTCTTTGACCACTCTGATGCGGCTCAGCTGCATACTTGCCGACCCCCCGATTTTCCCAGGAGACTTGTGCATCTCAGTGCCCCTCTAAGAAATCTCCAAGGGCAATTATAATCCTATTTTTACTCTAATTACTAAATAAAGGGCGTGCCCTAAATGCACTGCAGTAATTGTCCTCTATAGCATTTACAAACAGCGTGCCAGCCCGGCCACGTGTTGTATGTAGCTTTTACTTGCACACGTAGTAGACAGCAAAGCATACTTACTCATCAGCCACACAGCTTACACTGATGGTAGTGTAACACAACACAACCAATACCCAGAATCCCATGCAGCCCTAACTCTTCCGGTCTAGATTATACACCCCCGCTACCACCAAACCCCCCCAAACATCAACTCTCCCCCCCTCCGTGCGTCGGTTGAGCGGAAGAGTTAGGGCTGCATGGGATTCTGGGTATTTGCTCTAGTGACTCAAAGCACTTTACATAGTGAAACCTAATATCTTAGTTACATTTAAACCAGTGTGGGTGGCACTGGGAGCAGGTGGGTGAAGTGTCTTGCCCAAGGACACAACGGCAGTGGCTAGGATGGCGGGAGCGGGGATCGAACCTGGAACCCTCAAGCTGCTGGCACGGCCGCTCTACCAACCGAGCTATACCGCCCCCCATAATAACAGTGGTGTGTATGTTGGAACAATGAACATTTCCATTTTAATTATTCTTAAAGCCAAACAGAACATTTTGGATTCACATCTTTTTACATTTTACTTTGTTGAAAATGCTCAATAAACGTCAATCATCAACAAACAATATCAAACACTTATTTTTTTGTGACCCCTTTGAAGGCCTTTTAAAGGCCTACTGAAATGATTTTTTTTTTATTTAAACGGGGATAGCAGATCCATTCTATGTGTCATACTTGATCATTTCGCGATATTGCCATATTTTTGCTGAAAGGATTTAGTAGAGAACATCGACGATAAAGTTCGCAACTTTTGGTCGCTGATAAAAAAAAGCCTTGCCTGTACCGGAATCTCCACAGCCCTCCACTCAGCTCTCACCCACCTGGACACTAAAGACTCCTACGCCAGGATGCTGTTCATAGACTTCAGTTCAGCATTTAACACCATCATCCCACAGCAGCTGATTCACAAACTGGACCGGCTGGGGCTGAACACGTCGCTGTGCAACTGGCTGCTGGACTTCCTGACTGGGAGACCACAGGCAGTCCGGGTCGGCAGGTACACATCCAGCACCATCATCATGAACACAGGGGCCCCTCAAGGATGTGTGCTGAGCCCCCTTCTCTTCACCCTGCTGACCCACGACTGCACGCCGAAGCACAGCACCAACCTCTTCGTCAAGTTTGCGGACGACACAACTGTGGTAGGTCTCATCCACAATAACGATGAGACCAGCTACAGAGACGAGGTGAGCCAACTGGCCACATGGTGCGGTGACAACAGTCTCTCTCTCAATGTAGAGAAAACAAGGGAGATTGTTGTGGACTTCAGGAGAGCGCACACCCAGCACCCTCCTCTGACCATCAACGGTGCGGTAGTGGAGAGAGTGAGCAGCACCAAATACCTGGGTGTGCACATCACAGATGACCTCTCCTGGAAAACCAACACTGCATCACTGGCCAAGAGGGCTCAACAGCGCCTCTACTTCCTCCGCAAACTGCGAAGAGCAAAAGCCTCAGCCTCCATCATGCACTCCTTCTACCGGGGCGTCATTGAGAGCATCCTGACCAGCTGCATAACTGTGTGGTACGGAGGCTGCACGGCGTCCTGCCGCAGGACGCTGCAGCGCACAGTTAGGGCAGCTGAGAAGATCGTCGGTGCCCCCCTCCCCTCCCTCCAGGACATTTACAACACACGCCTGTCACGCAAAGCACTCCGCGTGGCAGGCGACATCACACACCCCTCACACGGCTTCTTCAGACTGCTGCCATCCGGCAGACGACTGAGAAGCCTCCGAGCTCGAAGCTGTAGGCTGAGAGACAGCTTCATCCATCAGGCTGTCAGGAAGCTGAACTCTCTCCCGGCCCCCCCCCCCCCTTCTCACTCTGCCCTGCAATCTGATCTGAACTGTGAACTGAGACACTACACCCCACCCCACCCCCCCCCCCCCCCCCCCACTCACACACACACACACACACACACACACACACCATCTATCACTTAGCCACTTTACTCCGGACTCAAAATGCTGCTAACTGTTTTAACTGTTTACACTGTTTACATTGCACTTTGCACTCCCATCTAAATACTTGAATACTTACGTTGCAATACTGTATATACAATAGATAGATATTATAGATATTCTGGTAATATCTTCTTCCCCTGTATATTTTTCCCCCCCCTCATGCGACTGTTTAAATTGTTGTCTTTTTTATTCTTCTTTTACACTTTATATTTATAGACACCGTGGTTGTGAGAGGAACGTAATTTCGTCCACCTGTATGTCCTGTACAAACAGTTGTTTGACAATAAAGCTGACTTTGACTTGACTTTGACTTTGACTTTGAAGTAGCGTGACGTCACAGGTTGAAAGGCTCCTCACATTTCCCCATTGTTTACACCAGCAGCGAGAGCGATTCGGACCGAGAAAGCGACGATTACCCCATTAATTTGAGCCAGGATGAAAGATTTGTGGATGAGGAACGTGAGAGTGAAGGACTAGAGTGCAGTGCAGGACGTATCTTTTTTCGCTCTGACCGTAACTTAGGTTAAAGGGCTCATTGGATTCCACATGTTCTCCTTTTTCTATTGTGGATCACGGATTTGTATTTTAAACCACCTGGGATACTATATCCTCTTGAAAATGAGAGTCGAGAACGCAAAATGGACATTCACAGTGACTTTTATCTCCACGACAATACATCGGCGAAGCGCTTTAGCTACGGAGCTAACGTGATAGCATCGTGCTTGAATGCAGATAGAAACAAAAGAAATAAGCCCCTGACTGGAAGGATAGACAGCAGATCAACAATACTATTAAACCACGGACCTGTAACCACACGGTTAATGCTGTGCCGCCTGTCGAAGCCTAGCAATGCTGTTGCTAACGACGCCATTGAAGCTAACTTAGCTACGGGACCTCGTCAGAGCTATGATAAAAACATTAGCGCTCCACATACGCCAGCCCTCATCTGCTCATCAACACCCGTGCTCACCTGCGTTTCAGCGATCGACGGCGCGACAAAGGACTTCACCCGGTCATCGATGCGGTTGGCGGATAGAGTCGGATAGCACGTCTGCTATCCAACTCAAAGTCCTCCTGGTTGTGTTGCCGTAGTCCGCCGCTAATACACAGATCCCACCTACAGCTTTCTTCTTTGCAGTCTCCCTTGTTCATTAAACAAATTGCAAAAGATTCACCAACACAGATGTCCAGAATACTGTGGAATTTTGCGATGAAAACAGAGCTTTTTTGTATCGGGATACAATGTGTCCGAATACTTCCGTTTCAACCATTGACGTCACGCGCAAACGTCATCATATCGAAACCTTTTCAGCCGGAAGTTTGCCAGGAAATTTAAAATGTCACTTTATAAGTTAACCCGGCCGTATTGGCATGTGTTGCAATGTTAAGATTTCATCATTGATATATAAACTATCAGACTGCGTGGTCGCTAGTAGTGGCTTTCAGTAGGCCTTTAATCATATCATGTCACAGGTTTAAATTAGTAACGCTGCAAATTCATACTAATATCAAACTGTGACATCATTTGAACAAAATGCATTCAAAGGGTGGGAATAAAAATGAAACAATACACGTTTGTTTTTTTAGATTAAGGGGCTAAAGTTGGTCGAGGAAAAAAAAACAATCTATCAATCATACTTTATAGTACTTTTCATGCACAGGCAAGTTACAGTACAAAGTGCTTTACACCATTAAAAAACACAAACACACAAAGACACACATACAGACAGATGTTTGAGATGTTTGATGAGGCCAGAGTGTGTGTGTGTGTCTTTAAAGGGCGCCGCCTGTTGCTAAGTGACGTGTGACATCAGCGCCCAGACAGAGCAGCATTAGCTCTGCTGTGTTCGTCAGCCTTTGCGGGACGGCAGCTCTGTTGGATTTTTTCACTGGATTGTGTTAGCGCTAGTTAATCAAGGTATTGAATGTTGGAGTTTTTGTTTTCTCCAGGTTGATTCATTTTTTTTTTTACCTCATCCTCCCTCAGCGTCCTTCTTTTTCCCACCTTTTACGGGACGCCGTAAGTGGCTACCCATCAGCATTCATGTTCTGTAACCCTGTTCAGTGATTTTTTGTCTAATCTTGAACGGATTAAGATCCATCCAGACATCCATCCATCCATCCATCCGTGGACACAGACAGAGTATTGTAGGATTGCAACCACTGATTTGGTGTTCACTATTCCCTCGTAGTAGTAGTAGGAGTGTGTTTATGTGTGCATGTCCGTGTTGTTTGCTGTGTGATGTTGCCTCCTTCTATTTGTTATCAAATTCATTTTAGTGTGGTGCTGGTTGTTGCGTTAATTTGGAAAAAGGTATTTCCTGCACTGAACATGCTGCGCCTCTGACGCTGTCTCGTTGACATAAAACATCAGACAGTACATGCCACGTTACATCAAACGTCTCGCTAACGGCCTTGTAATGCACATAAAAGTAATCAATTCAATTAGTTATGCTCCATTAGTAATGCCGTTATCATATAAAGCCGTTATTCTGATCACTGAATGTACACCTGTGAAAGAATTGAACATTCAAATTTGCTATGAAAAAACCCTTGTGTACAATGTAGTAACATAACAAAAATGAAGGCCAAAATTTACTGAAAGAACAAAAAAACCTGGCTTTTTTCCCCCGTGTTACAGATTGAGCGCAAGAAGTCAATAAAAAAATGTGTTAGAAATGACTATGATACGGAAAAGGGGTAGGATTAAATAAGCTCTGCTTCTTCCTACTCCTGTTCGGACATGTTGTAATGACAAACTGTGATGTACTATATTGTAACTAATATCATTATCATCAAATAAAGTCGAAAGGTACTTCATATATATGCTATATAAAATATCTATAAACATTTGTTTTTTTTTGTAACTATAACATACTGACCAGTCTTCCTCTCAGGGAATACAAGTCACTGGTCAATCCCAAATTCTTTCAGATGACATACACTACCGTTCAAAAGTTTGGGGTCACATTAAAATGTCCTTATTTTTCAATGAAGATAACTTTAAACTAGTCTTAACTTTAAAGAAATACACTCTATACATTGCTAATGTGGTAAATGACTATTCTAGCTGCAAATGTCTGCTTTTTGGTGCAATATCTACATAGGTGTATTTCCAGCAACTATCACTCCAGTGTTCTAATGGTACAATGTGTTTGCTCATTGGCTCAGAAGGCTAACTGATGATTAGAAAACCCTTGTGCAATCATGTTCACACATCTGAAAACACTTTAGCTCGTTACAGAAGCTACAAAACTGACCTTCCTTTGAGCAGATTGAGTTTCTGGAGCATCACATTTGTGGGGTCAATTAAACGCTCAAAATGGCCAGAAAAAGAGAACTTTCATCTGAAACTCGACAGTCTATTCTTGTTCTTAAAAATGAAGGCTATTCCACAAAATTGTTTGGGTGACCCCAAACTTTTGAACGGTAGTGTATATGCAGAGTAAGAAGGACCATCAAGACAGAATAGGAATATTATCACGTTTTGCTAAAGCTTTAGGAGACCAGTCCTACAGTCCGTTAATAGCGGCATCTAGAAGCGGTCTGAAAATCAAACGGAAAGAGACAACTTATTGAATACGAAAACAGCCCCCACCCTGCCCAGAAAGGAATACAGCCTCATTGTTCTAAAACAGATGAGATAAGAAGGGAGTACTCCAACTCCCACATTCCAACGCTTCAAGGTAAAATATAAGACATAAGATACAAGAACAAAGTGTACACATGGGAAATTATTAGCTGCTTTAAACATGACTCTGAATAAAGAAAGAACTCTTCAAAATATATGCATTCTCCACACATACTACAACTTAACTTTATTGAGCCGCCATGAATGAGCATGCATTCAATGCCGACAGATTGTGTTTTAGCACACAATATTTGCACTTTGCTTTATAAAAACGGGCTTTGCAGAGCGGGAGCTTTCAATGTGAGTTATAGCCGGCACGCTTTTGTGCAAAGTTTGCGAGAAATGCATTCAAACAGGCGTTTGAATGCCTTGCCGACGATTAAATGCCTCGCTCAAGGGCAACTCTCCGGGAAAGAAAAGGGCACGGCGAGTTTAAAGTGATGTATATACTACACGGTTTCACGGTACAAATGGTGTATTTTCTGTACAAGTCCAATTGTGACACTCAAGGCTTCATTTTGCCGCAGCGTAGTCACTACATTGTCCTTTCTGGCGGCGTCGTGATCCTTTTATCGCGCTTTGGCAGGGGTGGAGGGAGGGACTTGCATTTCACTGCCCTAACACACGGGGCGGTGTTTTCCTAAGAGTGAGAAACCACAACTTCCTGTGTAGAAGTAGTGAAAAATGGCGACTGAAGTCACTTTTATTGTCCTTTTTGTTTATACTATACTCACATAATGGCTAATATTTGCATATTTATTCACCCCAATGGCGTTTTGACAGGAGGGGAAAACTGCAAATGATGTACAGTACTTCGTCACAAATGTCAAAATAAATAAATTTATTTGTTTTTTTTAAATTTTGACTGAAAAAAGCAATTGCATATGTCCAACACTTCAATATTACCTGATAATGCAGTGAGATGTTCAAAGCAGGGGTTTTTTTTGATTATGAAAAAGAAATACTTACAATTTTAAAGCAAAGTATCCGTCAGTCTGTTGGCTAAAAATATAATCGTCAAAACGAGTTAATTATGCAAATTGTGTGACAAGGCTTTCATACGTTTGTATGAGGGCCGCTTTAATTACGATGTGGCCCTCATTAAAGTTTGACACCCCTGTACTACGCCTAATGAGGACTTTAGGCTGCGTTCAAAATTAAACGTGAACAAAAACACTTTGGGGCGATTCTCTTAGCGTTCACACTGGTATTTGATTTGAATAAATACAATTAAATGAAATTGAAATAACATGTAAATAAATAAAACACACACACAACATAAATTGTTGAATTGTGAAGATTAATTGGAATTAAATTAATTGCAATTCAGAAAAATTCTTAATAGCCAAGAAACACTTAACAAACAGGTTTTTAGCTTATATGCTAAAAATACTTTGCAACACTAAGTTAAACAGAAATTGCCTCAATTTTGAATACTTCAAATCTTGGATCCAGTAAAGCATTCTGGGAAAGTAAGTATTTTTCCACCATATTCTATAATTTGAAAGTCAAATTAAAATATATGTTTTGTGGAAGACGGTTTTATTTGACAATAATTGTCAAAGAAAATGTGCTATAATTCAAATAACACAAGGTTCATAGTAATAGTATTTCTATGAAATATGTAAAACAGTCATGTATACAAGTAGGGATGTCCGATAATGGCTTTTTGCCGATATCCGATATTCCGATATTGTCCAACTCTTTAATTACCGATATCAATCGATACCGATATCAACCGATACTGATATATACAGTCATGGAATTAACACATTATTATGCCTAATTTGGACAACCAGGTATGGTGAAGATAAGGTCGTTTTTTTAAATATTAATACAATAAAATAAGATAAATAAATTAAAAACATTTTCTTGAATAAAAAAAGAAAGTAAAACAATATAAAAACAGTTACATAGAAACTAGTAATTAATAAAAATGAGTAAAATTAACTGTTAAAGGTTAGTACTATTAGTGGAGCAGCAGCACGCACAATCATGTGTGCTTACGGACTGTATCCCTTGCAGACTGTATTGATATATATTGATATATAATGTAGGAACCAGAATATTGATAACAGAAAGAAATGGGGGGAGGGAGGTTTTTTGGGTTGGTGCACTAATTGTAAGTGTATCTTGTGTTTTTTATGTTGATTTAATAAAAAATAAAAAATAAAAAACGATACAAATAATAAAAAAAACGATACCGATCATTTCCGATATTGTCCAACTCTTTAATTACCGATACCGATATCAACCGATACCGATATCAACCGATATATGCAGTTGTGGAATTAACACATTATTATGCCTAATTTGGACAACCATGTATGGTGAATACTTTTTAAAAACAATAATAAAATAAGATAACTAAATTAAAAACATTTTCTTGAATAAAAAAGAAAGTAAAACAATATAAAAACAGTTACATAGAAACTAGTAATTAATGAAAATTAGTAAAATAAAGTGTTAAAGGTTAGTACTATTAGTGGAGCAGCAGCACGCACAATCATGTGTGCTTACGGACTGTATCCCTTGCAGACTGTATTGATATATATTGATATACAAGAATATTAATAACAGAAAGAAACAACCCTTGTGTGTGAATGAGTGTAAATGGGGGGAGGGAGGTTTTTTGGGTTGGTGCACTAATTGTAAGTGTATCTTGTGTTTTTTATGTTGATTTAATAAAAACATTTTTTTTTTAAAAACACAAAAAAAACGATACAGATAATAAAAAAAACGATACCGACAATTTCCGATATTGTCCAACTCTTTAATCACCGATACCGATATCAACCGATACCGATATCAACCGATATATGCAGTCGTGGAATTAACACATTATTATGCCTAATTTGGACAACCATGTATGGTGAAGATAAGGTACTTTTTAAAAAAAATTATAAAATAAGATAACTACATTAAAAACATTTTCATGAATAAAAAAGAAAGTAAAACAATATAAAAACAGTTACATAGAAACTAGTAATGAATGAAAATTAGTAAAATTAACTGTTAAAGGTTAGTACTATTAGTGGACCAGCAGCACGCACAATCATGTGTGCTTACGGACTGTATCCCTTGCAGACTGTATTGATATATATTGATATATAATGTAGGAACCAGAATATTGATAACAGAAAGAAATGGGGGGAGGGAGGTTTTTTGGGTTGGTGCACTAATTGTAAGTGTATCTTGTGTTTTTTATGTTGATTTAATAAAAAATAAAAAGTAAAAAACGAACGATACAGATAATAAAAAAAACCGATACCGATAATTTCTGATATTACATTTTAACGCATTTATCGGCCGATAATCGGACATCCCTAATTTTGATTCATTATTATTTTTGAAAGAAAGAAACAGCCTGCATGGCAGCTTTGCGTTATTAGAGTAAACATTGCAACATTTTCTTGTTACATTTCACCTGTTTGCTCTTTTATACCACTTATCATGTTTTTCTTTTTTTTTTCAATCTTATTTTTTTAAAATGTGCCGTGGGGCCGTTAAAAAATGACCCGCGGGCCACAAATGGCCCCCCGGGGCCGCACTTTGGACACCCCTGCCTTATAGGAATGACTTACAATTTCAAGGGTTTAAATTCCACTTCCTTCCATTCATAAAACAAATTGAATTGAAATGCATTGAATTTAAGAGGAATTTGGGAGAGATTCTCAATTCAATTCAAGGGTGACTCAAGCCTGCAGCTGGGAGAAGAAATGAAGTAAACAGCTGAGTCAGCCAGGCTGTCGGGCCTCCTTACACGAAAGTCTCCGTCATACATCAAGGCGAGCGATGGTGGTTTATTTATCTTGTAAACACATGCACATTGCTAATTACGCCACATATCACGTTAAAAGAATTCCACCTCCGTCAAAGTCACGGCGGCTCGATAGAGGAGGATTTTTTTTTTTTTTTTCCTTTTTCGTCTATTCTCCTGCCAGGACGGGATTAAAAGCTGGTTATCGTTCAATCCCTTTAATGTTGCCTCTCTCTCTCTCTCTCTCTCTCTCTCTCTCTCCATCTCTCTTTCTCTCCCTCTCACCGTGCTGTCGTTTCAAGTTAATTAAATTTCTTCCGGGGCAACGCCGTATTGGCTGGCTGACAGGTAACATTATAAAAGCGTGACCTTCCCGGAGTTGTTATCCCTTTGACAGCTCAGATATTCTGCGGTTGGGATGGTCGCGGGACAGCCTGATACTATCTGGACATCCTGTCCTGTCTCTTTGCTGCAAATGTCATCTCCATACTCGACATTGCAATCCACTGTGAACTAGGGTTGTACGGTATACCGGTACTAGTATGGTATCACGGTACTAATGAATCAAAAACGGTACTATACTCTGCAAAAAACCGGTTCTCAATTTTTTTAAATATATTTTTTTTAACGGGCACGACGGCGCGCCGACACGTCATGTCATTGCTGGGTTTACGAGCAGAGGAGCATGTTCGGCAGCGCACAATCACGGAGTACTTACAGGCAGACACAGTGTGTGGACAGAAAAGGTAGAATGGACACATTTTTATTATTTTTTGGCATAAAAAATACAATCATTTGTGCTTATGGACTGTATCCCTTGCAGACTGTATTGATATATATTGATATATAATGTAGGAAGCAGAATATTAATAACAGAAAGAAACAACCCTTTTGTGTGAATGAGTGTAAATGGGGGAGGGAGGTTTTTTGGGTTGGTGCACTAATTGTAAGTGTATCTTGTGTTTTTTATGTTGATTTAAAAAAAATTAAAAGTTTTTAAATAGAGATGTATTGATATATGCGTTAAAATGTAATATCGGAAATTATCGGTATCGGTTTTTTTATTATCGGTATCGTTGTTTTTTTTGTTGTTGTTTTTTTTTAATTAAATAAACATAAAAAACACAAGATACACTTACAATTAGTGCACCAACCCAAAAAACCTCCCTCCCCCATTTACACTCATTCACACAAAAGGGTTGTTTCTTTCTGTTATTAATATTCTGCTTCCTACATTATATATCAATATATATCAATACAGTCTGCAAGGGATACAGTCCGTAAGCACACATGATTGTGCGTGGTGCTGCTCCACTAATAGTACTAACCTTTAACAGTTAATTTTACTCATTTTCATTCATTACTAGTTTCTATGTAACTGTTTTTATATTGTTGTACTTTCTTTTTTATTCAAGAAAATGTTTTTAATTTATTTATCTTATTTTACTAATTTTTTTAAAAAGTACCTTATCTTCACCATACCTGGTTGTCCAAATTAGGCATAATAATGTGTTAATTCCACGACTGCATATATCGGTTGATATCGGTATCGGTTGATATCGGTATCGGTAATTAAAGAGTTGGACAATATCGGAATATCGGCAAAAAGCCATTATCGTACATCCCTATTTTTAAATGTTTTTATTTTTTTTATTATTATTATTATTATTATTATTTATTATTATTATTTTATTTAATTTTTTATTCATTTATTTCTTGTATGGCCCGGCAGTGTTTTAGCTACTTCTAAATCACTAATCCTCGCCTCCATGGCTACGAATAAAGTGAGTTTCTTACAAGGATCATCCCTGCAGGACGAGGAATAGCTAAACATGTTTCACTACACACCGTAGGAGGATACAATAGCTCACCGGCGTCACCGCTAACAAAAGCTAGCGCGCCTGAATGTAAACAAATGCCATGGGTGGATCTACACCTGACATCCACTGTAATGATACCAAGAACAAGAGCGTATCTATTTTTTATCGTCACAAAATCTTTTTTCCTTTTTTGAAAATTCATATTATTGTTAAAGTGGGGTTGCAGCTTACTGCGAGGTTTGTTCTCCCAGGATGCAAACGGACGACTCCGGACAGGACTTGTAGGTAGGAACATGACTTAATCGTAAATTATCACTCAAAGAGGTACAAAACAGAAAACAAACCGACTGAACAAGGTGCCGATTGCACCTAAAGCTAAGGCTACTACTTAGCACAGACTAGAGATCACCAGCAGGGACTAGGAGACAAGCAAAACTTACGTAACAGTAGCGTGACGCAAACAAAGAAGCCAGACTGACTGAATGGTAAAGGCAGGGTTAAATAATGTCTCTGATTACAAACAGGTGCGCGTCCCGAACACAAGAGGCAGGTGAAACTAATATGTAGCCATGGTAACAAACTCAAAGGTGCATAAACAGGAACTAAAGGAGTCCAAAACTAACAGAAAACACAAGTGACTCGAAAAACTTAAACAGACTATGATCCGGGCAGCGGATCATAACAATTATGTTTATAAACTCAGTAAACATGACGCTGTACACATGAGGACTTTGAATATGACCAATGTATGATCCTGTAACTATTTGGTTTCGGATCGATACCTACATTTGAGGTATCATCCAAAACTAATGTAAAGTATCCAAACAACTGAAGAATAAGTGATTATTACATTTTAACAGAAGTGTAGATAGAACATGTTGAAAGAGAAAGTAAGCCGATATTAACAGTAAATGAACAAGTGGAATAATAATCCATTTTGACAGTTTGTCCTTTATAATTTTGACAAAATAATAGAATGATAAATGACACAATATGTTACTGCATACGTCAGCAGACTCATTAGGAGTCTCTGTTTGCTTACTTACTACTAAAAGACAAGTTGTCTAATATATTCACTGTTTTTTATTTAAGGCCAAAATTGTTCTTTGATTGCAATAAGAAATGTTGAATGTACTGTAAGATTTTTTTGTTAAAATAAAGCTGATAATGAATTTTTTTTTGTGGTCCCCTTTATTCTTGGAAAAGTATCAACAAAGTATGGAAATACAATTTGGTACCTGGACAACCTTGAAGGGGACAAGCGATAGAAAATGGATGAATGGATGGACAACCCTACTGTGAACACACCACAATATATTAGCCATAGGAATTTGACTTTGAAGAAAATTAACGCTAAATCGGCGTTATTGTTCTGAACTCACGCTTCAAAGCCATATAAGTCATATTTTGCAAAATATTGCAAATATGGTCAATGTCAATGATGTTGTATTTGACTCAACAGCACCCCTGCTGGTTGCAAGCAGTAGAACTCTCAAGTTTGCCTCATTACAACCAATCATACAATCAACACAATTCAGAACCATTAGATAACCAATACAATAAGGAGATTTATTGCAACAATCCCAATAAAACTCAGCTAATAAAAAATAAATAATGGAAGTGATGTTATATTCAAATAGTTCTAATTGTTTGAACAACTTAAGATGTACATCAAGCAAGAATGGCAAATAATTCCACCTGAGAAGCTTCAAAAATGTGTCTCCTCACTTCCCAAAAGTTTACTGAGTGTTGTTAAAAGGAAAGGCCATGTAACACAGTGGTGAACATGCCCTTGCCCGACTACTTTGGCACGTGTTGCAGCCATGAAATTCTAAGTTAATTATTATTTGCAAAAAAAAAATAAAGTTTATGAGTTTGAACATCAAATATGTTGTCTTCGTAGTGCATTCAATTGAATATGGCTTGAAAAGGATTTGCAAATCATTGTATTCCGTTTATATTTACATCTAACACAATTTCCCAACTCATATGGAAACGGGGTTTGTACTAGTGGTACTTGTGATTAATCATGATTACCCCAAATTCAAAAGTCTGATTAATCTGACTTTAAAAATGTATCGTTTGACAGTATTACTAATATTTTGAAAATACTGAATTCATTGAATTTTTACAATCTGCCGGGGGCCAAAAAAAAAACAAGCTGCTTATGGTTGATCAAAGTTTTTCAGTGGTCACATTTTCTGCGCGTCACTAGTCAATCAACCGTATATAATAATAATATAGGCTACATATTGTTGCGTTGACCAGCATTCCTCCAATGGGGAATTTAAATTGCTAGTCTCTCCCAGATTCTCTTATGGCAATAAGCTGATGTTTATATTCAATCACCAGGCAGGAATTGGTATTTTGTGGTTTATTCTCCAAGCTTAGAGGACAAACGTGAGACCAATCTAGCACACCAGCGTTCCCCAGCCCGGTCCAGATCGGTCTCCCTTCAAACCCCCGGAAGTCCCGTGATCTCCCCTCTGTCCCTCGCCCCCACTCCCTTTGTTTAGACTACTCCGAGTTATCTCTACTCTGACACATTCCAATCTAGAAGGCCGACACCTTACTATGAGACTCAAAATAAGGAAGAATACTAGCTATTCTTTATATGACTATAGGAGTTTAGAAAGAAGTAACACTTAAATATGGATATGATTCTGATCTGCTTCCCACTATGACACCCACTAAGGCCGACGCTACGCCTTCCCTCTGATGTGTCCGTCCTCACTGAAACAGATGTTTTTGGTCTTAGCTTCTATTTTCTACCCTTTTTTCAGATTGTTTTTTATATATTCAGAATACAATATAACTATTTGATGATAGTGTTTGATTAATATTTTTCATATAATATGAGTCAATATTATAAACGCTAGATATGCCTTTGGAAGGTACTAATGAGGGCTTCTGTTGATTTTGGTTTATCAAGTTAGGTTGGTTAAAGACTTCTTTACATACAATATATAACTTGAATTTGTTTCCACGTTACAAAAAAAATCTAAATTTTTAAGGTGTGGCGGCGTCAATTTAGCCGATCAGATACATATAAGGGAAACCATAAACTATCAGAACTGCAGCCAATATTACATACAGAAAACGTGTCATGAGTAGAAATGTCCGACAATGGCTTTTTTGCCGATATCCGATATTCTGATATTGTCCAGCTCTTGATTACCGATTCCGATATCAACCGATACTGATATATACAGTCGTGGAATTAACACATTATTGTGCCTAATTTTGTTGTGATGCCCCGCTGGATGCATTAAACAATGCAACAAGGTTTTCCAAAATAAATCAACTCAAGTTATGGGGACAAAAATGCCAACATGGCACTGCCATATTTATTATTGGAGTCACAAAGTGCATTATTTTTTTTAACATGCGGGGTGGGGTTGAGGTGGTAGGGGGTAGCGGGGGGTGTATATTGTAGCGTCCCGGAAGAGTTAGTGCTGCAAGGGGTTCTGAGTATTTGTTCTGTTTGGTTTATGTTGTGTTACGGTGCGGATGTTCTCCCGAAATGTGTTTGTCATTCTTATTTGGTGTGGGTTCACAGTGTGGCGCATATTTGTAACAGTGTTAAAGTTGTTTATACGTCACCCTCAGTGTGACCTGTATGGCTGTTGACCAAGTATGCTTTGCATTCACTTGTGTGTGTGAAAAGCCATAGATATTATGTGACTGGTTTGGCACGCAAAGGAAGTGCCTTTAAGGTTTATTGGCGCTCTGTACTTCTCCCTACGTCCGTGTACACAGCGGCGTTTTAAAAAGGCATACATTTTACTTTTTGAAACTGATATCGATCATTTTGAAACCGATACCGATAATGTCCGATATTACATTTTAAAGCATTTATCGGCCGATAATATCGGCAACCCGATATTATCGGACATCCCTAGTCATGAGACATGCCAATATAAATTAAATACACAAAGGACATAAGTAAAGGAAATTAAATGAGTTCAAATATAGCTACAACCGAGGCATAATGATGCAATATGTACATACAGCTAGCCTAAATAGCTTGCAGTCATGCACTGACCAAATATGCCTGATTAGCTCGCCACCAAAGTCAATAACAACAACAAAGCTCACCTTTATGCATTCACGCACAGCATAAAACGTTTGGTGGACAAAAGGAGACAAAGGAGGAGTGGCGTAAAACACGTCTTTTTGTGGCAGCGTCGGAGAAAGGTGTGCGTGTGAACAAACTGTTGCGTCACAGTCCACACAAATATGCTGAGTTCAAGGACCGCCGAAATTAGTAGGACAAAACGGCGCTCACCAAATACTCTCATCAGTGAAGCATGAACACAAACATATTGAACAGTGGGCTTTCTAACAATTAGTAAGGTTTGTCATGTTTGTCCTCCTACAGAAACCATATAAAAACAAAACGTATGTTTTACCCCCATCGTTTTCCAGTTTCATACATTTTTTTAAAAAAGCTCCAGGGAGCCAGTAGGGCGGCGCTATATGCGGCTCTAGAGCCGTGGGTTGTGACCCCAGGACTAAGATGACAAACATGGATATACTTTAAATAGCAATCATTAACAAAAATAGACGGGAGATGGCAGTGACCATTTTCTGGAGAGTGAGGTGAGTTAATAAGCTATGAAAACATATTTGTATGTTGCTTGTGTAACACTTACGCCATTTTCCTTTAATACCTTGGTAGTATTTTGTCAAAATGATGTATTGGACTCGTAGATCTGCTGTTTTCACAACATTTGTGTGACACTTTTATATGATGAAGTAGGGCATCAATTCATGAAAAAATATAGGTTGAAATATGAAGATAAAACATGTCAGCACAACAGCATGGCAGCATTTCATCTCCATCAATGAGCAAGTCGAGGCTTGAGCCGTCAGTCTGGTAATGAATATAGTTGTTATGCAAAAGCATTACAATTAACTGCTGTTTTATGAATTGCAACACGTGATACAACCTGTCACCTTTGATCCTGATTTACAATACTTATTAACCAATTCATGTTACTTTGTTTTTTTTTTACTACAACTAGGGTAACACCTTTGGGAGTTTTTGTCGACTATCACACATATAAATGAATAAAATGTGATTAAAACTAGAGATGTCCGATAATATCGGACTGCCGATACTATCGGCCGATAAATGCTCAGAAATGATCGGTATCGGTTTCAAAATTATCGGTATCGGTTTCAAAAAGTAAAATTCATGACTTTTTAAAACGCCGCTGTGTACACGGACGTAGGGAGAAGTAGTCTCGTATGGTACAAAGTGCTTGGATTCGAGTGTCCTTGAGTAGACAGGCAGAGCGCTGTTGAGACTGCCATAACATTCCTAAGATAAGGAGCACAGGGCAGTGCTGAGCTTGGGGGGACAGGAGGTGGAGGGGAGACCGATCTGGACCGGGCTGGGGAACGCTGGTGTGCTGGATTGGTCTCAGGTTTGTCCTCTAAGCTTGGGGAATAAACCACAAAATACCAACTGCTGCCTGTTGATTGAATATAAACATCAGCTTATTGCCATAAAAAGAATCTGGGAGAGACTAGCAATTTGAATTCCCCATTGGAGGAATGCTGGTCGACGCAACACAACTTTAACACTGTTACAAATATGCGCCACACTGTGAACGCACACCAAACAAGAATGACAAACACATTTCGGGAGAACATCCGCACCGTAACACAACATAAACACAACAGGACAAATACCCAGAACCCCTTGCAGGACTAACTCTTCCGGGACGCTACAATATAAACCCCCCGCTACCACCTACCCCCCCCCCCCCCCCTCACCTCAACCTCATCATGCTCTCTCAGGGAGAACTTATGCATTTTTGTCCATAACTTGAGTTGATTTATTTTTGAAATCCTTGTTACATTGTTTAATGCATCCAGCGGGGCATCACAACAAAATTATGCATAATAACGTGTTAATTCCACGACTGTATATATCGGTATCGGTTGATATCGGTAACGGTAATTAAGACTTGGACAATATCGGAATATCGGATATCTGCAAAAAAACCATTATCGGACATCTCTAATTAAAATGCATAAGCATTTTCATCTAAAAAATTCAGACTACAATCAAAAACATACACTGTAGGCAGTTCGAGCGCAGCACTGAGAGTCGGCAACATACTGGTGCGAGAACCAGCTTTTGTGCCAGCCAAAGACGTTAAAATATTACTTTTATACATTAAAATATGGAGAAGCTGCTGATGGTGTATGTATACATATCTTTATATATATACATATATATACACAAATATATATATATTAATTTAATATATTTATATATAATAAATATATTCATATATTATGTATATATTTATGTATATATATATACTGTGTATATATATATATATATATATATATATATATATATATATATATATATATATATATATATATATATATATATATATATATATATATATATATATATATAATATATATATATATATATATATATATATACTTTTTTATCACATCCACGGGAGCCCGCATTCTCGTTGTCTCTCCTTCGACAAATAGACAAAGTTTTTCGCTAAGTAGAATCACAGCTGACCTGGAGATTGGAAATTTTTCTTGCCATCTGAGAAGTGTTGTATCCCAAATAGCTGCAATCGCTTTCTCTTAAGGTATTCAGGTGTGATTTCCACAAGCGTCTGTACATGTAGAGCAGTGGTTCTTAACCTTGTTGGAGGTACCGAACCCCACCAGTTTCATATGCGCATTCACCCAACCCTCCTCTTTTTTTCAAATTCAAGACAAAGTTATTATATGTCTTTGGTAACACTTTAGTATGGGGAACATATTCTAAGTAACAAAGACTTAATTTAGAGTTTTTTGGACACTAGGGGAACATATTCTAAGTAACAAAGACTTCATTTAGAGTTATTTGGTTAGGGTTAGGGTTCGGGTTAGAGGGTTGAGGCCAGGGTTAGAGGGTTAGGGTTATAATAAGGCCATGCCGAATAAGGCATTAATAAGTACTTAATAATGACTAGTTAAGAGCCAATATGTTACTAATTTGCATGTTAATAAGCAAGTAATTAATGGTGAATATGTTCCCCATACTAAAATGTTACCATGTTTATTTCACTGGTGCACAAAATGAACCGTGCATGAACATCAACTTGTTGAAACAACAAAACCAACACAGTGCATCAACTCACGACAAATAACACACCTGCAAATCAGTCTGACTTCTGTTGTTGCCGTATCCGTAATATGCCGATAGGGAGAAGTTTTTACTTACACGATGAGTCGGGTGTGTTTTCACCTCCGCCGAACCCCTGAGCCCGACTCACCGAACCCCTAGGGTTCGATCGAACCCAGATTAAGAACCACTGATTTAGAGGAAGGAGAAACACGGGCATGTCTGGATGACTCGCCTTCATATTTCCAGTGGTTAGCTCCGAGTTACGAAACCGCATTATTATGAAGCTGGCTGTGGCGTGTTCTTTCTGACGTCACTTCCTGCGTGGGGCGCGGTCTTTCTGGCGTCACTTCCTCTCCGAACTCAGTTTTTAAACGATCAATGAGTCCATACGAAGCTAAGTGCCGGAGATTCATGAAATACACGGCACACTTAGCCGTGTAAAAATTTGTCCGAGGAGGGGGACCTTAAACGCTGGTTTAGTGTGGCTGAAACGGGGCTTAGGATAAATAATTATTCGTTTAAGGCAGTGTTTTTCAACCTTTTTTGAGCCGAGGCACATTTTTTTCATTGAAAAAATCCAAAGGCACACCACCAGCAGAAATCATTAAAAATATGAAACTCAATATTGACAATAAAAAGTCGTGGGATATGATTTTAAACCATAACTAAGCATACAACACTATAGCTCTTATCTCAAAGTAGGTGTACTGTCACATCACACCCTGACTTATTTGGACTTTTTTTGCTGTTTTCCTGTGTGTAAGTGTTTTAGTTCTTGTCTTGCGCTCCTATTTTGGTGGCTTTTCCTGTTTTGTTGGTATTTTCCTGTAGCAGTTTCATGTCTTCCTTCCAGCGATATTAAAGAATATAAATGATAAATGGGTTATACTTGTATAGCGCTTTTCTACCTTCAAGGTAATCAAAGCGCTTTGACAGTATTTCCACATTCACCCATTCACACACACATTCACACACTGATGGATTCAATCAGACTTTATTGTGAGGGTTTTGTATTAGTTTCCCTAAAAAATAGATATACCGGCCCCCTGACACATTTTTTTCTCTAAATTTGGCCCCCGAGTCAAATAATTGCCCAGGCCTGCCTTAGTAGTTAATAGCGTAAATGCTCATCAGGTGTGCGCAAGGCTTGCATCTCCCCAGCCTTGAAAGTGTTTCCACTTGCCTGGTGCAT
>NC_084742.1:3021944-3096944 GCF_033978785.1 Entelurus aequoreus | reverse complement strand
TGGTTGCATGGGTGGAAGGGACAGGACGTAAAGTTGTGTGTACTCAACCTCCCCAGAGAGTTGTGCATTTTAAAAGGAGGTCAAGGCTCCTATTTTGTTGTTGTTGTTGTTGTGTCTGAACTCGCCTTGCTACTCCCAGCAGACCTGACTCTTACTTGTGTACAGGGATCAGCTTGGCGTGCTGCTCGCTAATTAATCAGATAAGTAACATGGTTCCTGCATTGTTTTTGTCTGCGGATGACTCTGCCTCGCTGGTATCCGGCAAGGACAAGTCACAGGTGGAGAAAATCCTCAGTGCTGAGCTGTGTAGAACTTGCACCTGGCTCGCTGACAACAAGCTATCCGTACACTTGGGTAAAACAGAATCCATCCTGTTTGGGTCCCACATCAACCTCAAGAAAGTCAATGACTTCACCATAAAAGTAGGTGACATTGTTATCTGGTCGCTTTGGTGTAGAACACATTAAAGCCTTCTACAGAAAGCTAGGAGTATCCAACGATGATTTCAAATTAGAAATGGTCACAGCTGATGAGGTGTTTAAAAAATTGAGCGCGCTCCACCCTAACAAGGCCACCGGCCTTGATAATATTCCCTCCAGATTCCTCAGGGACTCTGCCTCCATCATTGCCCCGATCATCACGCACATAATAAACCTATCAATTACACAAGGCCAAGTACCAAAAGATTTTAAGATAGCGAGAGTAACTCCCCTCTTTAAAAAAGGAAGCAAATTGGAACCTGGCAACTACCGACCTGTTTCTATTCTCAGCTCCATTTCGAAAGTAATGGAGAAAATAGTTTATGAACAGGTCGATAGTTACCTTGCCACTAATAAACTCATGTACAAATTCCAATCCGGCTTCAGAACTAACCACTCCACAGACACATGCCTTCTCTGTCTGACCGACCACATCAAACATGAGGTGGACGCGGGCAAATACTGCGGCATGGTCATGCTGGACCTTCAGAAGGCCTTTGACACCGTTAACCACGCTATACTGTTGGATAAGCTCAGAGCAATCGGATTTAACAAAACCTCTTGGAGCTGGATGCAGTCTTACTTGGAGGGGAGGGAGCAGGTGGTAGAGGTGAACGGCACCATGTCCCCCCCCCCCCCTCTCGGTGAGCTGTGGAGTCCCCCAAGGCAGTATATTGGGACCTTTACTGTTCCTAATATACATAAACGACATGTCATCGGCATGTGACTGTGAATTGTTTTTGTTTGCGGATGACTCTGCCTTGCTGGTATCAGACAAGGACAAGTCACAGGTGGAGAAAATCCTCAGTGCTGAGCTCTGTAGAACTTGCACCTGGCTCGCTGACAACAAGCTATCCATCCACTTGGGTAAAACAGAATCCATCCTGTTTGGGTCCCACATCAACCTCAAGAGAGTCAATGACTTCAACATAAAAGTAGGTGACAGTGTCATCACCAGGAAAGATGAGGTCACCTACCTAGGTTCCATTCTAGAGGCTAACCTTTCCAGTGATAAAATGGCAACCAAGGTAATCAGAAAGGTTAACCAACGAACGAGATTTCTCTACAGAATTTCCTCTCTGGTCAACAAAAGCACCTTGAGGATTCTGGCGGGAACTCTCGTTCAACCCTTTTTCGATTACGCATGCACCTCCTGGTACCCTAGCACCTCCAAAACCCTCAAATCTAAACTCCAAACATCTCAGAACAAGCTAGTCAGGTTACTTCTAGACCTCCACCCCAGATCCCACCTCACTCCTACCCACTTCTCTAAAGTGGGCTGGCTCAAGGTGTTGCCACGCTGTGAAAGTAAACGTCAAGAACTCAGCCAACACGCCTCGTCTGCATTATTTATGATTAGACAGACAACACATCTACAGTGTGATTTTGTTTTGTTTACAAGGAAAGAAAAACAAAAGTTAAAAAAGGGAGATATGTTGTATATATATGTATGTGCTGCCGTGTCATATATGTACTATATATATGTATGTGCTGCAGTGTTGTATATATATGTATGTGCTGCGGTGTCATATGTGTTGTATATATATGTATGTGCTGCAGTGTTGTATATATATGTATGTGCTGCAGTGTTGTATATATATATGTATGTGCTGCAGTGTTGTATATATATGTATGTGCTGCAGTGTTGTATATATATGTATGTGCTGCAGTGTTGTATATATATGTATGTGCTGCAGTGTTGTATATATATGTATGTGCTGCAGTGTTGTATATATATGTATGTGCTGCAGTGTTGTATATATATGTATGTGCTGCGGTTGTTTTAAGAAGGTTGTGACAGCTGCCGTAAAGGAGGTGCGTTGCTAGCCTGGTTGCTATGTTTCCAGTTGGTGGTAAAAGTGTTCGTCATGTGTTTGTAGTCTGCTCAAATCTCTCAGTAAAGTTATTCATTGGATTATACCTTTTGTTTTGAACTTTATTACACCTTGGAGCGCTTTTTCCCGTCCATTTTTTTCCTGCTTTCGCTATCTGCGCCTAATGACTGAGCTACGTGACGTCATTTCTTGTGATGTCCCACGGAGCATTTCTGGTCGGGACGGGATTCGAATAAAGAATCAACTCTTTTCCTTTACTATAGTGGTCTCGATAACGGGTACCGGTTCTCAAAAAGGGATTCGAGTCCGAGGACTCGGTTCTTTTCTTATCAAACAACCGGGAAAACCGGTTTCGAGTATCATCCCTATGTCTGTGTCACACTGGTTCATGTGTCTTGCTAACCAAGTAAGTCATAGTCCAGGTCATAGCTTCTGCTAATTAGCAGCTTCTTTTGTGTTTTAGGCACGCTTGCCTTTTTGCTTTATTGTTTGTGTTTGTGATAGTTTGAGTGATTTATGTTTAATAAATCCTAGCTCACCTTCACGCTGTCGTCCGGAGACGTTTTTGCATCGGAAGAACAACCCCGCAGCGAGCTGCGGACCCCCCACGTGACATATCTAAGTTATCGCAAAACTTTGTGTTTTAATGAGTTGCCGGCGAGCAGACAAATGCTGTCTTTGATCTTACCAATCAAAAGTAGGGATAAATGCGTTAAAATGTAATATCGGAAATTATCGGTATCGTTTTTTTTATTATCTGTATCGGTTGTTTTTTTTGTTTGTTTTGTTTTTTTATTAAATCAACATAAAAAACACAAGATACACTTACAATTAGTGCACCAACCCAAAAAACCCCTCCCCCCATTTCTTTCTGTTATCAATATTCTGGTTCCTACATTATATATCAATATATATCAATACAGTCTGCAAGGGATACAGTCCGTAAGCACACATGATTGTGCGTGCTGCTGGTCCACTAACCTTTAACAGTTAATTTGACTCATTTTCATTAATTACTAGTTTCTATGTAACTGTTTTTATATTGTTTTACTTTCTTTTTTATTCAAGAAAATGTTTTTAATTTAGTTATCTTATTTTATTATTATTTTTAAAAAGTACCTTATCTTCACCATACGTGGTTGTCCAAATTAGGCATAATAATGTGTTAATTCCACAACTGCATATATCGGTTGATATCGGTATCGGTAATTAAAGAGTTGGACAATATCGGAATATCGGATATCGGCAAAAAGCCATTATCGGACATCCCTAATCAAAAGGCTTGTAAAACTCCACTGTGTAGGATGGGAAGCGACATGAAGGTGTCAGTTTCTTTAAAGTATTGTAATCCACAGGAAGATTTTGTCTTGACCCAAGATCTACAAAGCGGAGAGGAAGCAGGACCTGACTTACCTCCAGGCACCTTTTCTTTGAACTGTTTTGTGACCGAGGGCAACGGCTGTTTACGACCTTTTCTTTGAACCAACCTTTTCTTTGAACTGTTTTGTAACCAAAGGCTGCGTCTGTTTACCACCACCGACCCTTTAGAAACAGCTGTTGCCATGTAATCAGGGAAAGTCCAAATAAAAGAGAAGGAGTACAATCTTTCGTCAGAGCGTGGTGGAACACTGTAATAATAATAATAATAATAATAATAACTGGGATTTATATAGCGCTTTTCTAAGTACCCAAAGTCGCTTTACATGTTAAAAACCCATCATTCATTCACACCTGGTGGTGGTAAGCTACTTTCGTAGGCACAGCTGCCCTGGGGTAGACTGACGGAAGCGTGGCTGCCAATTTGCGCCTACGGCCCCTCCGACCACCACCTATCATTCATTCAACATTCATTCACCGGTGTGAGTGGCACCGGGGGCAAGGGTGAAGTGTCCTGCCCAAGGACACAACGGCACAGTAAGAGGCGGGGAGCGAACCTGCAACCCTCAGGTTTCTGACACGGGCGCTCTACCCACTACGCCATGCCGCCCTAAACTGCCTCCCCTCATTGAGCCAAATTTAATTCCGTCTCTGTTTGAATCCTTGCTTCTTTGTCTGTTTAATAGATGTCATCGGTGCTTGAACCTGACACATCCGGTTCACCGTCACAAGCTCCAGAGATGACATGCACCTTGCCCGGCCCATTACTCGTTTTTTTTTTCTATTCCCAATCGTGAGAAGCCATAGTCGAAATGGAAATTCAAATTCGATTAATTGTCCAGCCCTATGGGATGAGATCATAGAGTCAGACATAGTCTCAGTCAGGTATTAATCAAAAACCGCAACCCGGTTTTGCACACAATCATCACCTTTGACTGCTGATAGCTGACCCTGGACATTTATATTTCCCACGGCAGCATCACGGAGGCATATTTCTGGCTACTGAAACACAATTGTCGACATTCCTCCATCCATCTGTCTTCCCTCTCTCCAGCAGCCCCCCTGTAGTCCCTTCTGCTTCCCCAGCTGACTCATCTGGAGCCAAGACTCTCTTTGCATTGTGCTGACAATACCCTCCACCTCTCCCCTTGACACCACGAACAACAGCCCGACTGCTTCGCCATCCTTTCGCCCCGATTCCTTCTCCTCGCCGCATCCTTCCTCCAAGGAACACTGTTTGGCTCTCAACCACTAGACGCCACCGACTGTCAACAATGACAATAATCACCTGTGCTAATCCATTTAGCGCCTTTGTCATCGGTGCGAGCACGGAGCGGGGGATTGAGTGGGATCACCCTGGCACGCCCTCAAACGCGGCGGATTCCGAGAGGGGAGCTCGCTGGCGGGAAGCGTCAAAGTCGTCCCCCGAAACCTTGTTAAACAATGCTAATCTTCGCCGCGGATTGATCCGGATTGGAAGGCGACGCGCAGGAGAAGTAAACAAACGGGCGCACAACAGACCGAGCGACCTGACCTTCTGCGGCTAAACAGCGGGATGTCACGTCTAACCTTCAAGTTTGAACAATTAGCATAAGGAAGTGCAAACAAGATGCTTTGGAAGTAGATTACATTGTAATTTGTTTTTTTCTTCTAGTATTGATGAGTTGTTCATATGAATATGTTGTCGTCTTAGCTAAATATTAGGGCTGGGAATCTTTGGGTGTCCCACGATTCCATTCAATATCGATTCTTGGGGTCACGATTCAATTAAAAATAAAAAAAAATTCAATTCAACATGAGTCTCGATTCAAAAACGATATTTTCCCGAATCAAAAGGATTCTCTATTCATGGAACAAGAGAAGTATCCTACACTTCTCTTTTGTAAAGTAAATCTGAACAGCCGATATGGGCATCTACATCTGCTATATGATTTGCCCGAGAAGCTGGGCAGGACATTATAAAAAAAAAAAAAAATTAAAAATTTTTTTTTTTAAAAATTAAAAAAAATTCAATTCAACATGAGTCTCGATTCAAAAACGATATTTTCCCGAATCAAAAGGATTGTCTATTCATGGAATACATAGATTTCAGCAGGATCTACCCCAGTCTGCTGACATGCAAGCAGAGTAGTAGATTTTTGTAAAAAGCTTTTATAATTGCAAAGGACAATGTTTTATCAACTGATTGCAATAATGTACATTTGTTTGAACTATTAAATGAACCAAAAATATGACTTATTGTATCTTTGTGAAAATATTGGACACAGTGTGTTGTCAAGCTTATGAGATGCGATGCAAGTGTAAGCCACTGTGACACTATTGTTCTTTTATTATAAATGTCTAATGATAATGTCAATGAGGGATTTTTAATCAAACCTATGTTGAAATTGTAACTAATATTGATACTGTTGTTGATAATATTCATTTTTGTTTCACTACTTTTGGTTTGTTCTGTGTGGTGTTTGTGTCTCTCTAGTCAGATTACTTCTAGACCTCCACCCCAGATCCCACCTCACTCCTACCCACTTCTCTAAAGTGGGCTGGCTCAAGGTGGAGGACAGAGTTAAACAACTTGCATTGAGCCTAGTCTATAAAATCCGCTACACCTCCCTGATACCGAAGTACATGTCAAACTACTTCCTTAAGGTAAATGACCGCCATAACCACAACACCAGGGGGAGCTCCACTAACCACGTTAAACCCAGATTCCGAACTAACAAAGGTCTTAACTCATTCTCTTTATATGCCACATCAATGTGGAATGCGCTCCCAACAGGTATAAAAGAAAGGGCATCTCTATCCTCCTTCAAAACCGCAATAAAAGTTCACCTCCAGGCAGCTACAACCCTAAACTAACACCCTCCCCGGATTGCTAATCATCAAATGTAAACAATCAAATGCAGATACTTTTTCTTATGCCTTCTGATCTCTCTCTCTCTCTCTCTCTCTCTCTCTCTCTCTCTCTCTCTCTCTCTCTCTCTCTCTCTCTCTCTCTCTCTCTCTCTCTATGTCCACTACTTGATGTCCATACCCCCCCCCCCTCTATGCCCCTGATTGTAAATAATGTAAATAATTCAATGTGATTATCTTGTGTGATGACTGTATTATGATGATAGTATATATGATAGTATATATCTGTATCATGAATCAATTTAAGTGGACCCCGACTTAAACAAGTTGGAAAAACCTATTCGGATGTTACCATTTAGTGGTCAATTGTACGTAATATGTACTTCACTGTGCAACCTATTAATAAAAGTCTCAATCAATCAATCAAAACTCCTCTCTATTGCTCTGTTTATTGCAGTTCTGAGTGTTGCCGGGTCGGGTTGGGTTTTGGAATTGGATTGCATTGTTGTGGTATTGCTGTGTATTGTTTTGTTGGATTGATAAATTAAAAAAAAAAAATTTTTTTAATTATAACAATTTTAATAATTTTAATACAAAAATAAAAAATAAAAAAATCGATTTTAAAAAAACGAGAATCGATTCTGAATCGCACAACGTGAGAATCGCGATTCGAATTCGAATCGATTTTTCCCCACACTCCTACTAAATATGCTAAACCATTTCATTTACCAACTTTTTGAACACTGCCGCTTATAAGACGGAGCGGCTAGTTTATACATTTTTCTTTGCTTACGGTAAGAATAAAAATAGTTAAAAAAAAAACAAAAAAAACAAGCGGATCATGTTTTTGTTATTTAACTAGTGTGTTGTCAAGCTGTGACACTATTGTTCTTTTTTTTTATAAATGTCTAATGATAATGTCAATGAGGGGTTTTTAATCACTGCTATGTTGAAATTGTAACTAATATTGATACTGTTGTTGATAATATTCATTTTTGTTTCACTACTTTTGCTTTGTTCTGTGTGGTGTTTGTGTCTCCTCTCAATTGCTCTGTTTATTGCAGTTCTGAGTGTTGCTGGGTCGGGTTTGGTTTTGGAATTGGAATGCATTGTTATGGTATTGCTGTGTATTGTTTTGTTGGATTGATTAATTTAAAAAAAATTAAAATAAAATTTAAAAAATTTAAAAAAATCAATTAAAAAAAAATAGATTTTTTAAAAATGAGAATCGATTCTGAATCACACAACGTGAGAATCGCGATTCAAATTTGAATACATTTTTTCCCCCACCCCTAATAGACACATACATAAAAAGGTGGAGAGTTACACTTCCGTGAGTGATGAGGATGTAACTCAGAATGAAAAAACAAGTACCGTATTTTCCGGACTACAAGGCGCACTTAATATCCTTTTTTTTCCTCTCAAAACTCGACAGTGCGCCTTATGTACGGAATAATTCTGGTTTTGCTTACCGACCTCGAAGCAATGTTATTTGGTACATGGTGTAATGATAAGTCTGACCCCAGTAGATGGCAGTCAAACATAAGAGATACGTGTAGGCTGCACTACGATGGCACTATGACTCAAGTAAACAATACCAAAATTGTATATGTCCCATTGAAAATATAGAACATTACACACAGCGTTCAAAAATCTATGTTTTTGTTATTTTCTGTTAGTTTTGGACTCCCTTAGTTCCTGTTGTTGTAAATGGTAAATGGGTCGTACTTGTATAGCGCTTTTCTACCTTTTTAAGGAACTCAAAGCGCTTTGACACTATTTTCCACATTCACTCATTCACACATTCACACACTGATGGCGGGAGCTGCGCCTTGCACGGCGCTAACCAGGCCCATCAGGAGCAAGGGTGAAGTGTCTTGCTCAAGGACACAACGGACATGACTAGGATGGTAGAAGTTGGGGATTGAACCAGTAACCCTCAGATTGCTGGCACGGCCACTCTCCCAACTTCGCCACGCCGTTTCCCACCCTTGTTGTGCACCCTTGAGTTTGTTTAGTTACCTTGGCTACCTATTATTTTCACCTGCCTCTGATTGGTGTTGGGGATGCTCACCTGTTCCCCGAGCACTAATCAGAGGCATTATTTAAGCCTGCCTTTGCCGGTCAGTCGGCCTGGCTTCTTGCTACCGTTACGTGAGTATTCCTTGTCTCTAGTCTATGCTAAGTGTTAGCCTTAGCGTCCAGTGCGATCGGCACGTTGTTCTGTCGGCTTGTTTTCTGTTTTGGCACTTGTTCGAAAAATCATGTTCCTACCTGCACGTCCTGTCCGGAGTGGTCCGTTTGCATCCCGGGGGAACGAACTTCGCAGCAAGCTGCGACCCCCCGCACGTGACAGCAAAAACAATGAGAACGTGTTTTATTGTTTGTACTATGGCGCCATCTTTTGGACAAGTTCGCTCACTGCAGGTGCTGCAGTGTCCTTCCCTTTACTGGTAGTGCAGTGTATGGATTCTTCATTCTTAACTCCAAGCAACATTTGTAAGTTTTTCCATACAACCAAAACTGTTTATACTTAGTGTGGGGCGGTATAGATCGGTTGGTAGAGTGGCCGTGCCAGCAACTTGAGGGTTCCAGGTTCAATCCCCGCTTCCGCCATCCTAGTCCTTGGGCAAGACACTTTACCCACCTGCTCCCAGTGCCACCCGCGCTGGTTTAAAAGTAACTTAGATATTGGGTTTCACTATGTAAAAGCGCTTTGAGTCACTAGAGAAAAGCGCTATATAAATATAATTTACTTCACTTAGTAAACCGTCCCGTGTGTGATGTCTGTATGAGTGTTTTCATGCATATTTGTACGTGCTATCGTAACGTAATGACGCTAGCGTCGTTAGCTTTAGCTAATATGCTGACACATTTACAAGGGTCTGTGTTAGTATTATTAAATTACGGCATTCCTTTTGGTATTGTTTCAGTTTCACAAATTCCTCAGTAAATTCACCAAGACGTCACTGTGGCGTTATTGAGTCTGTTTAGCTGATTGCCAATTACGCTAGCGTCGTTAGCTTTAGCTAATATGCTGACACACTTACGAGGGTCTGTGTTAGTATTATTAACTTACAACGGCATTCTTTATGTATTGTTTCAGTTTCACAAATTCCTCAGTAAATTCACCAAGACGTCACCGTGGCATTATTGAGTCTGTTTAGCTGATTGGAGAGCTAGCTTCCGCAGCTAGTGGGCCCATGACGATGACTTCTGTTTTGTTTGATCAGCCGTTTTACTGCCGTGTCACAGGCACCGTTTGGAAACAATTAAGGTATGCAGATAACATTAATAAAATGTTTTTGTGTAAATAAGTAATTTTAAAATGCATATATCTGCGGTGCGGTTAATATATGAAAAATATATACAGCTTACACTACCGTTCAAAAGTTTGGGGTCACATTGCAATGTCCTTATTTTTGAAGGAAAAGCACTGCACTTTTCAATGAAGATAACTTTAAACTAGTCTTAACTTTAAAGAGATACACTCTATACCAGGGGTCACCAACGCGGTGCCCGCGGGCACCAGGTAGCCCGTAAGGACCAGATGAGTAGCCCGCTGGCCTGTTCTAAAAATAGCTCAAATAGCAGCACTTACCAGTGAGCTGCCTCTATTTTTTAAATTGTATTTATTTACTAGCAAGCTGGTCTCGCTTTGCCCGACATTTTTAATTCTAAGAGAGACAAAACTCAAATACAATTTGAAAATCCAAGAAAATATTTTAAAGACTTGGTCTTCACTTCTTTAAATAAATTCATTAATTTTTTTACTTTGCTTCTTATAACTTTCAGAAAGACAATTTTAGAGAAAAAATACAACCTTAAAAATGATTTTAGGATTTTTAAACGCATATACCTTTTTACCTTTTAAATTCCTTCCTCTTCTTTCCTGACAATTTAAATCAATGTTCAAGTAAATTTATTTTTTTTATTGTAAAGAATAATACATCTTTTTTAATGTAATTCTTCATTTTAGCTTCTGTTTTTTCGGCGAAGAATATTTGTGAAATATTTTTTCAAACTTATTATGATTTAAAATTCAAAAAAATTATTCTGGCAAATCTACAAAATCTGTAGAATCAAATTTAAATCTTATTTCAAAGTCTTTTGAATTTCTTTTAAAATTTTTGTTCTGGAAAATCTAGAAGAAATAATGATTTGTCTTTGTTAGAAATATAGCTTGGTCCAATTTGTTATATATTCTAACAAAGTGCAGATGGGATTTTAACCTGTTTAAAACATGTCATCAAAATTCTAAAATTAATCTTAATCAGGAAAAATTACTAATGATGTTCCATAAATTCTTTTTTTAATTTTTTCAAAAAGATTCGAATTAGCTAGTTTTTCTCTTCTTTTTTTCGGTTGAATTTTGAATTTTAAAGAGTCGAAGTTGAAGATAAACTATGTTTCAAAATTTAATTGTCATTTTTTTGGTGTTTTCTCCTCTTTTAAACCGTTCAATTAAGTGTAAATATCATTAATTATTAATAATAACATAGAGTTAAAGGTAAATTGAGCAAATTGGCTATTTCTGGCAATTTATTTAAGTGTGTATCAAACTGGTAGCCCTTCGCATTAATCACTACCCAAGAAGTAGCTCTTGCTTTCAAAGGGGCGGCATGGCGTAGTGGGTAGAGCGCCCGTGTCAGAAACCTGAGGGTTGCAGGTTCGCTCCCCGCCTCTTACCATGCCGTTGTGTCCTTGGGCAGGACACTTCACCCTAGCCCCCGGTGCCGCTCACACCGGTGAATGAATGTTGAATGAATGATAGGTGGTGGTCGGAGGGGCCGTAGGCGCAAATTGGCAGCCACGCTTCCGTCAGTCTACCCCAGGGCAGCTGTGGCTACGAAAGTAGCTTACCACCACCAGGTGTGAATGAATGATGGGTTTTTAACATGTAAAGCGACTTTGGGTACTTAGAAAAGCGCTATATAAATCCCAGGTATTATTATTATTATTAAAAAGGTTGGTGACCCCTGCTCTATACATTGCTAATGTGGTAAATGACTATTCTAGCTGCAAATGTCTGGTTTTTGGTGCAATTTCTACATAGGTGTATAGAGGCCCATTTCCAGAAACTATCACTCCAGTGTTCTAATGGTACAATGTGTTTGCTCATTGGCTCAGAAGGCTAATTGATGATTAGAAAACCCTTGTGCAATCATGTTCACACATCTGAAAACACTTTAGCTCGTTACAGAAGCTACAAAACTGACCTTCCTTTGAGCAGATTGAGTTTCTGGAGCATCACATTTGTGGGGTCAATTAAACGCTCAAAATGGCCAGAAAAAGAGAACTTTCATCTGAAACTCGACAGTCTATTCTTGTTCTTAGAAATGAAGGCTATTCCACAAAATTGTTTGGGTGACCCCAAACTTTTGAACGGTAGTGTATATACAATACAAATTTTTGTACATTAAAGCCTGCTGGTGACAACACGTACTACCTTTATTCATTTGTTTCGTCATAAGAATTTTTAGGACATGACTGATAATGTAGAACGGACCGAGAATATTAAAAATGATCAACTCCTGGCTGAATCTACAACCCTGAAAGCCACATGCATTATTGCAATTTCCTGTTGACGGGGCGAAACATAAAAATGGCAAATTAAACCTCACTCGGAGCAGCGCAGTATTGATCTTTATTATTTTTAATTCAAAGATTAATCACACATTCTTCCCGCCTGCCCGGTTTGTTCCCAAATGCTGCTCGGGCAAGCGTGATCAATAGAGTGCCACTGGCTTTGTATCCATCAACAAATAACAATGCAAATAAAAATCAATGGGCCAGCAACAGGAAAGTACTGGCTGGCCAATTAAAGCCTAGCATTGCCCACAGGCACCTTTAAAAAGGAATCATGCACTGACACAGAAAGGGGTGTTCACAAATGCCAATTACAGGCTGCCAATTTGAAGGATGGCACACATTAGAGCCTAAATACATATGACAGACTGCTTATCTTGCAGCGTCAGCCTTATAATGCAAGCACTACTCCACGTACTTAATAAACTGTTTGCGCAGGATGAACAGAATTGTGGAGAAATTGTCTTGGTAATAAATGGAGCCGTCCCCCTGATTGAATGATTGGTTGATTCAGCAGAGTTTTGTCCATATAATGTCGCACATTTTCCCAACTATAGAGACCTCTTGTCAAGCTGCATCGGTTGACCACTGTGATACAGTTCAATTAAATAAACACCACTTCTTAAATATACAGTATAGACCAGGGGTCACCAACGCGGTGCCCGCGGGCACCAGGTAGCCCGTAAGGACCAGATGAGTAGCCCGCTGGCCTGTTCTAAAAATAGCTCAAATAGCAGCACTTACCAGTGAGCTGCTTCTATTTTTTAAATTGTATTTATTTACTAGCAAGCTGGTCTCGCTTTGCCCGACATTTTTAATTCTAAGAGAGACAAAACTCAAATCGAATTTGAAAATCCAAGAAAATATTTTAAAGACTTGGTCTTCACTTGTTTAAATAAATTCATTATTTTTTTACTTTGCTTCTTATAACTTTCAGAAAGACAATTTTAGAGAAAAAATACAACCTTAAAAAGGATTTTAGGATTTTTAAACACATATACCTTTTTACCTTTTAAATTCCTTCCTCTTCTTTCCTGACAATTTAAATCAATGTTTGAGTACATTTTTTTAATTATTATTGTAAAGAATAATAAATACATTTTAATTTAATTCTTCATTTTAGCTTCTGTTTTTTCGACGAATAATATTTGTGAAATATTTCTTCAAACTTATTATGAATAAAATTCAAAAAAACTATTCTGGCAAATCTAGAAAATCTGTAGAATCAAATTTAAATCTTATTTCAAAGTCTTTTGAATTTCTTTTAACATTTTTGTTCTGGAAAATCTAGAAGAAATAATGATTTGTCTTTGTTAGAAATATAGCTTGGTCCAATTTGTTATATATTCTAACAAAGTGTAGATTGGATTTTAACCTATTTAAAACATGTCATCAAATTTCTAAAATGAATCTTAATCAGGAAAAATTACTAATGGTGTTCCATAAATTATTTTTTTTATTTTTTCAAAAAGATTCGAATTAGCTAGTTTTTCTCTTCTTTTTTTCGGTTGAATTTTGAATTTTACAATTTTACATCATTTTACATGCAAGCATCAGATACCATATTTTCCAGACTATAGAGCGCACCAGATTATAAGGCGCACTGCCGATGAATGGTCTATTTTTGATCTTTTTTCATATATAACGCGCACCGGATTATAGGGCGCTTTGCAGGAGTCATATTATTATTAAATTTTTTCTAAATGTAAAACACTTCCTTGTGGTCTGCATCAGTGGTCCCCAACCTTTTTGTAGCTGCGGACCGGTCAACGCTTGAAAATTTGTCCCACGGACCGGTGGGGGAGGGGAGGGGGGGGGGGGGGTGTATTTAAAAAAAAAAAACTTTTTTTTTTTTTTTTTTTTTACATAAATAAATACAATCATGTGTGCTTACGGACTGTATCCCTGCATACTGTATTGATCTGTAGTGATATATAATGTATATATTGTGTTTTTTATGTTGATTTCATAATTTTATTTTTATTTTTTTTTACATAAATGAGTCGAAATTGAAGATAAACTATGCTTCAAAATGTAATAGTCATTTTTTTCGGGTTTTCTCCTCTTTTAAACCGTTCAATTAAGTGTAAATATCATTAATTATTAATAATAACATAGAGTTAAAGGTAAATTGAGCAAATTGGCTATTTCTGGCAATTTATTTAAGTGTGTATCAAACTGGTAGCCCTTCGCATTAATCACTACCCAAGAAGTAGCTCTTGGTTTTAAAAAGGTTGGTGACCCCTGCTATAGACACTAGGGCTGTGAATCTTTGGGTGTCCCACGATTCGATTCAATATCGATTCTTGGGGTCAAATCAACATAAAAAACACAATATATACATTATATATCACTATAGATCAATACAGTATGCAGGGATACAGTCCGTAAGCACACATGATTGTATTTATTTATGTGGGGGGAAATTTTTTTTTTTTTTTTTTTTTTTTTTTTAAATACACCCCAACCCCCTCCCCCACCGGTCCGTGGGACAAATTTTCAAGCGTTGACCGGTCCGCAGCTACAAAAAGGTTGGGGACCACTGATGCAGACCACAAGGAAGTGTTTTACATTTAGAAAACATTAAATAATAATATGACTCCTGCAAAGCGCCCTATAATCTGGTGCGCATTATATATGAAAAACGATCAAAAATAGACCATTCATCGGCAGTGCGCCTTATAATCTGGTGCACTCTATAGTCCGGAAAATATGGTATCTGATGCTTGCATGTAAAATGTGTGATATAATCTCCCACACAATTAGTCCTGCGCCGTCTGAACTTGTGCAAAGCTGGACAGTTAACTTCTAAATGTCCTCCATTCAGCACACAAGTTTGGTCTTTTTTTCTATTTTTGTCAAGTCATTTACAAAAGGTAAACATGGTACTGTAGGCTGTATAGTAGCCTACTGAAGGTGGCAGCTACGAAACAGCTAAGCACATGAAAGCACACAAGATAAACATATGTAAAAAGTGTTTTAAATTCAGTTCTTTACAAGTAGGTGGGGTGAGTGTGTGACACCGGGGAACATGCTTCATCAGTACCGTGCAGTATAATGCCAAAAGTTGTGCACTACAAAACGTGCTCGTTGTCGACATTAATCCTGACTTCCTCCTTTGGATTTAACAGCAACAATTATTTAATTCATTTTTGTTTTGTAGGTTAAAGTGTATATTGTGCTCCTGAGTTAATGTTGCTGATCAATTTGAATTTAATTACTTTTTCATTTTATTTTTCAGTATCAAATGGTTCAAGTCGGTCATAAAATGTTTATAGTTTAAAAAAAATGTTTTTATTTCAGGCAAATTGATGCACTTAATTTTTTTCTGTTACAGACTAAAACAATGTTAATGAAGGTTTTCTACGATGTTGAATAATATTCATGTTTTGTTTTCTATAACGTTAACAAGGATACAATGTTATGCAGAGGTGAATTCATAACAATTTTATGGACAAATGATACCATTTATAGTCACGGCACAGAGTGGCAAGGGTTGAAACATTTTGTAAATATAAACAAATATCAGATGATTATAAATGCATATTACTTACACCAGGGGTCACCAACGCGGTGCCCGCGGGCACCAGGTAGCCCGTAAGGACCAGATGAGTAGCCCGCCGGCCTGTTCTAAAAATAGCTCAAATAGCAGCACTTACCAGTGAGCTGCCTCTATTTTTTAAATTGTATTTATTTACTAGCAAGCTGGTCTCGCTTTGCCCGACATTTTTAATTCTAAGAGAGACAAAACTCAAATAGAATTTGAAAATCCAAGAAAATATTTTAAAGACTTGGTCTTCACTTGTTTAAATACATTCATTAATTTTTTCACTTTGCTTCTTATAACTTTCAGAAAGACAATTTTAGAGAAAAAATACAACCTTGAAAATGATTTTAGGATTTTTAAACACATATACCTTTTTACCTTTTAAATTCCTTCCTCTTCTTTCCTGACAATTTAAATCAATGTTCAGTATTTTTTTCATTTTTTATTGTAAAGAATAATAAATACATTTTAATTGAATTCTTCATTTTAGCTTCTGTTTTTTCGACGAAGAATATTTGTGAAATATTTCTTCAAACTTATTGTGATTAAAATTCAAAAAAATTATTCCGGCAAATCTAGAAAATCTGTAGAATCAAATTTAAATCTTATTTCAAAGTCTTTTGAATGTTTTTTTTTAAAATTTTTGTTCTGGAAAATCTAGAAGAAATAATGATTTGTCTTTGTTAGAAATATAGCTTGGTCCAATTTGTTATATATTCTAACAAAGTGCAGATTGGATTTTAACCTATTTAAAACATGTCATCAAAATTCTAAAATTAATCTTAATCAGGAAAAATTACTAATGATGTTCCATTAATTATTTTTTAAATTTTTTCAAAAAGATTCAAATTAGCTAGTTTTTCTCTTCTTTTTTTCGGTTGAATTTGGAATTTTAAAGAGTCAAAATTGAAGATAAACTATGTTTCAAAATTTAATTGTCATTTTTTTCGTGTTTTCTCCTCTTTTAAACCGTTCAATTAAGTGTAAATATCATTAATTATTAATAATAACATAGAGTTAAAGGTAAATTGAGAAAATTGGCTATTTCTGGCAATTTATTTAAGTGTGTATCAAACTGGTAGCCCTTCGCATTAATCACTACCCAAGAAGTAGCTCTTGCTTTCAAAAAGGTTGGTGACCCCTGACTTACACATACAAGTCAAGTGTATTAGAAAGTATCCAGTAACAAACGTATTCGCATCATTCAACTTACTGTGTCATGAGCACCTCCACTCTTTGGGGAATTTTGCCTATCGTTCATAATCATCATGAGAGACAAGAAGACAGAGGTTTTGTTTTTTCCGCATTCTAACATACAAAAACCAAAACCAGGCACGTTGTGTAAATGGTAAATAAAAACAGAATACAATGATTTGCAAATCCTTTTCAACTTATATCCAATTGAATAGACCGCAAAGACAAGATACTTAACGTCCGAACTGGAAAACGTTGTTATTTTTTGCAAATATTAGCTCATTTGGAATTTGATGCCTGCAACATGTTTCAAAAAAGCTGGCACAAGTGGCAAAAAAGACTGGGAAAGTTGAGGAATGCTCATCCAACACTTATTTGGAACATCCCACAGGTGAACAGGCTAATTGGGAACAGGTGGGTGCCATGATTGGGTATAAAAGCAGCTTCTGTGAAATGCTCAGTCGTTCACAAACAAGGATGGGGCGAGGGTCACCACTTTGTCAACAAATGAGTGAGCAAATTGTTGAACAGTTTAAGAACACCATTTCTCAACCAGCTATTGCAAGGAATTTAGGGATTTCACCATCTATGGTCCGTAGTATCGTCAGAAGGTTCAGAGAATCTGGAGAAATCACTGCACGTAAGCAGCTAAGCCCGTGACCTTCCATCCCTCAGGCGGTACTGCATCAAAAAGCGACATCAGTGTGTAAAGGATATCACCACATGGGCTCAGGACCACTTCAGAAAACCACTGCCAGTAACTACATTTCGTTGCTACATCTGTAAGTGCAAGTTAAAACTATACTATGCAAAGTCAAAGCCATTTATCAACAACACCCAGAAACGCCGCCGAGCTCATCTAAGATGGACTGACGCAAAGTGGAAAAGTGTTTTGTGGTCTGACGAGTCCACATTTCAAATTGTTTTTGGAAACTGTGGACGTCGTGTCCACCGGACCAAAGAGTAAAAGAACCACCCGGATTGTTATAGGCGCAAAGTTCAAAAGCTATCATCTGTGATGGTATGGGGGTGTATTAGTGCCCAAGACATGGGTAACTTACACATCTGTGAAGGTGCCATTAATGCTGAAAGGTACATACAGCTTTTGGAGCAACATATGTTGCCATCCAAGCAACACCTTTTTCATGGACGCCCCTGCTTATTTAAGCAAGACAATGCCAAGCCACATTCTGCACGTGTTACAACAGCATGGCTTCGTAGTAAAAGAGTGCGGGTACTAGACTGGCCTGCCTGAAGTCCAGACCTGTCTCGCATTGAAAATGTGTGGTGCATTATGAAGCCTAAAATACCACAACGGAGACCCCGAATTGTTGAACAACTTAAGCTGTACACTACCGTTCAAAAGTTTGGGGTCACATTGAAATGTCGTTATTTTTGAAGGAAAAGCACTGTACTTTTCAATGAAGATAACTTTAAACTAGTCTTAACTTGAAAGAAATACACTCTATACATTGCTAATGTGCTAAATGACTATTCTAGCTGCAAATGTCTGCTTTTTGGTGCAATATCTACATAGGCCCATTTCCAGCAACTATCACTCCAGTGTTCTAATGGTACAATGTGTTTGCTCATTGGCTCAGAAGGCTAATTGATGATTAGAAAACCCTTGTGCAATCATGTTCACACATCTGAAAACACTTTAGCTCGTTACAGAAGCTACAAAACTGACCTTCCTTTGAGCAGATTGAGTTTCTGGAGCATCACATTTGTGGGGTCAATTAAACACTCAAAATGGCCAGAAAAAGAGAACTTTCATCTGAAACTCGACAGTCTATTCTTGTTCTTAGAAATGAAGGCTATTCCACAAAATTGCTTGGGTGACCCCAAACTTTTGAAGGGTAGTGTACATCAAGCAAGAATGGGAAAGAATTCCACTTGAAAAGCTTCAAAATGTGTCTCCTCAGTACCCAAATGTTTACTGAGTGTTGTTAAAAGGAAAGGCCATGTAATACAGTGGTAAAAATGCCCTTTCCCAACTTGTTTGCAATGTGTTGCTGCCATTAAATTCTAAGTGATTGATTATTTCCCCCCAAAAAATGAAGTTTCTCAGTTTAAACATTAAATATCTTGTCTTTACAGTCTATTCAATTGAATATAAGTTGATAAGGATTTGCAAATCATTGTATTCTGTTTTTATTTACCATTTACACAACGTGCCAACTTCACTGGTTTTGTTTTTATATATATATATTTATATATATATATATATATATATATATATATATATATATATATATATATATATATATATATATATATATATATATATATATATATATATATATATATATATATATATATATATGTCTTAATTAGATTATCCAAAAAATAGTGCTCGATACCGTGGTAGAGCATAATATGTATGTGTGGGAAAAAAATCACAAGACTATTTCATCTCTACAGGCCTGTTTCATGAGGGGTTTACCTCAATCCTCAGAAGATTGAGGTAAACCCACACACACAAGTGAATACAAATAATCACAAGACTATTTCATCTCTACAGGCCTGTTTCATGAGGGGTTTACCTCAATCCTCAGAAGATTGAGGTAAACCCCTCATGAAACAGGCCTGTAGAGATGAAATAGTCTTGTGATTTTTTTCCCACACATATATATATATATATATATATATATATATATATATATATATATATATATATATATATATATATATATATATATATATATATATATATATATATATATATATATATATATATATGTGTGTGTGTGTGTGTGTGTTTATAACGATACCTTTCTCTGCGGGGGATGTATTTGTGGCCGCTAACATATATATATATATATATATATATATATATGTGTGTGGGAAAAAAATCACAAGACTATTTCATCTCTACAGGCCTGTTTCATGAGGGGTTTACCTCAATCTTCTGAGGATTGAGGTAAACCCCTCATGAAACAGGCCTGTAGAGATGAAATAGTCTTGTGATTTTTATATATATATAAAATAAAATATATATATATATATATATATATATATATATATATATATATATATATATATATATATATATATATATATATATATATATATATATATATATATATATATATATATATATATATATATATATATATATATATGTGTGTTTATAACGCTACCTTTCTCTGCGGGGGATGTATTTGTGGCCGCTAACACAGGTTTGGTTGCATATGTCCATATACAGTTTTATACGTTTTTTTTTATACATCCTCCTGAAAGCCAGTGTTTACTGCATTGTTTTGTGGTGTAGACATTTCGTCAGAGTTTTAAATTTAGCAACACAAAAATAATAGCTCTCTTGTGCATGTCCACGGTGGCGGGCGCTGGCTCTCAGGAGGATACATGCATTTTTCACAACAATACATTATTCTCAACACTTTGCACAAACTGTACCACACAGTTCCAAAAGGTTGCAAGCCATTATAAACACCCCCCTACCTCCCCCACACACACACACACTTCCAATAATATTCATGCACTTGCAGTCGTCAAGCAACGGACAGATCTGCACATTTGATTTAGCACGTTTCCCTAGCAACCGCTTGAAAAGCGGCCACCGAGATCTGTCATTTACAAAAAATCTCTGCAAGGTATTACGACTTAAAGACTCGCCACGGACTCTATTCACCCGCAACATTAACATAAAAAGAAAACAGGCACCTTCTCCTTGAACATGCTGAAATAAGGCGAAGGGATTTATCTCGCTGCTTTCATCGCCAGAAAACCGAGGTGTGTCCCATAATTCACAGCACCCAAAGTGTTGTGGCACCCGCCCGGCTGAAGATCTACAGCGCCGCACATACATAAACAGCAATAAAAAGGGGATGAAAATAGCGGCTCCCATCAGACCCCGGCGGGGTGGGAGATTTGTGACGGGGCCGAGGGATGCGGGGGTCTCTCCACCTCCCTCCCGCATTAATCACTGCAAAGATCAAGCCCGGATAGGAGGAGTGCAGGTCCAGGCTGGGGAGCCGGGGCCCGGGTGGGGGTTGAAGGTGAGCACTCCAGAGGCGGCGTGGTGGAAGTGGGAGAGGTTACGCAACCAAGGAGGAGGAATGGAATGAAGGTAGGCGGTCAAAGCTTAAGGCTCTTGACCCTTTTTTTTTTTTTTTTAATAAAGTGCATTCGCTTAATTTATGGAACCTTTTCCTTGCCTAATGTAATAATGTATAACTAATACAGAGGTCTGCGGAAGTAATGAATAACGTGACCAAACTGCTTAAAGCGGGGGTGTCCAAAGTGCTGCTTACTTTTTCATTTTATTTTTTTAATAGACACATTCTTAAAACACAAAAGAACAAGAAAATATATCAAATAATTAAAGAAGGAAATATTATAAACACTGATACTAGTACAGTTGTACCTTAAAGGCCTACTGAAATGAATTTTTTTTATTTAAACGGGGATAGCAGATCTATTCTATGTGTCATACTTGATCATTTCGCGATATTGCCATATTTTTGCTGAAAGGATTTAGTATAGAACAACGACGATAAAGATTGCAACTTTTGGTATCTGATAAAAAAAAGGCTTGCACCTACCGGAAGTAGCGTGACGTAGTCAGTTGAACATATACGCAAAGTTCCCTATTGTTTACAATGATGGCCGCATGAAGTGAGAGAGATTCGGACCGAGAAAGCGACAATTTCCCCATTAATTTGAGCGAGGATGAAAGATTTGTGGATGAGTAAAGTGCAAGTGAAGGACTAGTGGGGAGTTGAAGCTATTCAGATAGGGAAGATGCTGTGAGAGCCGGGGGTGACCTGATATTCAGCTGGGAATGACTACAACAGTAAATAAACACAAGACATATATATACTCTATTAGCCACAACACAACCAGGCTTATATTTAATATGCCACAAATTAATCCTGCATAAAAACACCTGCGTGTTTGTTATGCTAGCTCCTAGCTCCTCTGCTAGCTCCTAGCTCCATAGAACACGCCAATACAATTCAAACACCTGATCAACACACACAATCACTCAGCCCAAAAGACCGTTTACCTAACCCAAGGTTCATAAAGCTTATATATTTTTAAAAAGTTACGTACGTGACGCGCACATACGGTCAAGTTATCGAATGTTTAGCAGCCAAGGCTGCATACTCACGGTACCTGATATTCAGCTGGGAATGACTACAACAGTAAATAAACACAAGACATATATATACTCTATTAGCCACAACACAACCAGGCTTATATTTAATATGCCACAAATTAATCCTGCATAATAACACCTGCGTGTTTGTTATGCTAGCTCCTAGCTCCTCTGCTAGCTCCTAGCTCCATAGAACACGCCAATACAATTCAAACACCCGATCAACACACACAATCACTCAGCCCAAAAGACCGTTCACCTAACCCAAGGTTCATAAAGCTTATATATTTTTAAAAAGTTACGTACGTGACGCGCACTTACGGTACGGTACGTGTTATGCTAGCTCCTAGCTCCTCTGCTAGCTCCTAGCTCCATAGAACACGCCAATACAATTCAAACACATGATCAACACACACAATCACTCAGCCCAAAAGACCGTTCACCTAACCCAAGGTTCATAAAGCTTATATATTTTAAAAAAGTTACGTACATACGCAAAAAAAAGCCAAAGCTGCATACTCACAGTAGCACGTCTGCGTCTTTGTCATCCAAATCAAAGTAATCCTGGTAAGAGTCTGTGTTGTCCCAGTTCTCTACAGGCGTCTGTGTATCCAAATCAAAAGTCCTCCTGGTTAGAGTCTCTGTTATCCGAGTTCTTCCATCTTGACTGCATCTTTCGGGAATGTAAACAAAGAAGCGCCGGCTGTGTACTGTTGTGGCTGACTACGTTCGAAAAATACGTCCATTTCGCACCGACAACTTTCTTCTTTGCTTGCTTGGCTTCCTTCTCCATAATGCAATGAACATGATTGAAACAGATTCACGAACACAGATGTCCAGAATACTGTGGAATTATGAAATGAAAACAGAGCTTTTTCATATTGGCTTCAATGTGGAAGGCATACCCGTGTTCGTCGGGCTACGTCACGCGCATACGTCATCCTCAGAGGCGTTTCGAACCGGAAGTTTAGCGGCAAATTTAAAATGTCACTTTATAAGTTAACCCGGCCGTATTGGCATGTGTTATAATGTTAAGATTTCATCATTGATATATAAACTATCAGACTGCGTGGTCGGTAGTAGTGGCTTTCAGTAGGCCTTTAACATGCAATCGTAATTGGTTCTAACACTCTCAAGTCAATGTCCGCCATTAAAATGAATTAAAATTAGAGATGTCCAATAATATCGGCCCGATATTATCGGCCGATAAATGCTTTAAAATGTAATATCGGAAATTATCGGTATCGGGTTTTTTTTTTTATCGGTATCGTTTTTATTTTTTTATTTTTTTTATTTTTTTTATTAAATCAACATAAAAAACCCAAGATACACTTACAATTAGTGCACCAACCCAAAAAACCTCCTTCCCCCATTTACACTCACACAAAAGGGTTGTTTCTTTCTGTTATTAATATTCTGGTTCCTACATTATATGTCAATATATATCAATACAGTCTGCAAGGGATACAGTCCGTAAGCACACATGATTGTGCGTGCTGCTGGTCCACTAATAGTACTAACCTTTAACAGTTAATTTGGCTCATTTTCATTAATTACTAGTTTCTATGTAACTGTTTTTATATTGTTTTACTTTCTTTTTTATTCAAGAAAATGTTTTTAATTTATTTATCTTATTTTATTTATTTATTTTTTTAAAAAAGTACCTTATCTTCACCATACATGGTTGTCCAAATTAGGCATAATAATGTGTTAATTCCAGGACTGTATATATCGGTATCGGTAATTAAAGAGTTGGACAATATCGGAATATCGGATATCGGCAAAAAGCCATTATCGGACATCCCTAATTAAAATCAATTTAATTGAACAGCACAATTTTAACTGTCTGCTAATGGGTGCCATTTTGCGGTCCTTATACACACACCATAGCCATAATGTACCGACGATCCATCAAGCGGTGTGGCTTCAAAGTCGTACTAAAACATTTTGACAGATTTTTGAGTGCCGTGTGTAATGTTCTTTATTTTCAATTGAACATATAAAGTTGTTCACTGGCGTCATATTGCAGTCTACACGTATATCTTATGTGTGGCTGCCATCTACTGGTCACACTTATCACACCATGTACCAAAGAAAATTGGTTCGAGGTCGGTAAGCACAACTGGAGTTATTCCGTACATTAGGCGCACCGGTTTATAAGGCGCACTGTCGACTTTTGAGAAAATGAAAGGATTTTAAGTGCGCCTTATCGTCCGAAAAATACGGTAGTACAAACGACTACAGTTTTATGAAGTAATGTGATAATAAAAATTAAGAATTAAAGCTATGGAACAAACTGGACTTACAACACGAGCAATGCCAAACTATTGATCGATTTAAACTATTATACAAACATGGGGTCTGGTTCAAATATAGAGATGAGGGTCTTTAATTTGACCTGCTGTTGTACTCTGTCTCAAAGTGTTAACATGTGCTCAATGTGTCCTTACCATTATTGCTATGTTGTCTATTACCATTATTGCTTTGTTGTCTATTACCATTGTTGGTGTATTCCTTATTCCTACATTGTTGATACAAATTACTGTTACAGTGTAATAATTACTGTTACCTGTGGTAATGCCACTATGATACAACATCTGTATTATAATCTTTGAACAAAGTAAGAGTGAAACTCATGTGAATAATCACTGAATGGAGAACTGGGGGTGGGATTAAATAAATTATCTTCTTCCCACTCCCTTTCAGGCAAAACTGGACAATCATGCATTATATACTATACATTCCTTTTTGCACTATATTAATTAGGGTCCGCCCTGTACCCTGTACAGTGGGAGTCCTTTGTACTGGTTACAAAGGAACCTATTGTTATTGTAAGGTTTTATTATGGGAGTCCTTTGTACAGGGTACAGGGCGGACCCTACCCTAGGAAAAAACAACAACAAACTGCCTGTAACTCCCACTGGGAAGGTCGTAGAGACATGAAACAAAAACCTTTTTGTAGGTCTCACTTAGACCTACAATTCATAATTTCACATCCTCGGGCAAAAACCAACAGGAAGTTGGCAATTTCCCATTTTACACAAAAATGTACTAAAAACACTCCTTTTTACGTCTTTGACCTCTAATTTGACAACCCTTAAAATACTTCAAAACTCACCAAACTTCTTACACACATTGGGACAGTTGGAAATTGCGATCTAAAAATAAAACCGAACCCCAAAACTCAAAATTGTGCTCTACATAATTTTTGAAAAAAACAGAGAAAAAACTGCTCCTCAGAGGAAAACTCAGACAAAACTGCTTGTAACTTCCGGTAGGAACGTCGTAGAGACATGAAACAAAAACCTTTATGTAGGTCTCACTTAGACCTACAATTCATAATTTCACATCCTCGGGCAAAAACCAACAGGAAGTTGGCAATTTCCCATTTTACACAAAAAATTTACTAAAAACACTCCTTTTTACGTCTTTGACCTCTAATTTGACAACCCTTAAAATACTTCAAAACTCACCAAACTTCTTACACACATTGGGACAGTTGGAAATTGCGATCTAAAAAAAAAAAACCGAACCCCAAAACTCAAAATTGTGCTCTACATAATTTTTGAAAAAAACAGAGAAAAAACGGCTCCTCAGAGGAAAACTCAGACAAAACTGCTTGTAACTTCCGGTGGGAACGTCTTAGAGACATGAAACAAATACCTCTATGTAGGTCTCGCCTAGACCTACCTTTCATAGATTGACATCCTTCAGCAAAAATCAACAGGAAGTTTGCTATTCCTCCTTCAAAACAACATTTTTGTTACAACCGGTCACCAAACATCAAACGTTATCTCCTCCGAGGGCTCGAAATGGCCCGAAAAAGAGAACTTTCATCTGAAACTGGACAGTCTATTCTTGTTCTTAGAAATGAAGGCTATTCCACAAAATTGTTTGGGTGACCCCAAACTTTTGAACGGTAGTGTATATGTTTTTTTCCTTCTTTATTATGCATTTTCGGCCGGTGCAACGTATACTCCGGAGCGACTTATACTCGGAAAAATACGGTAAGCGTTCCAAACATAAAGGGATCTAAAACAAGGCATAAATAGGACACATGCTGATTGGCAGCAGGTGTGGACAGCGCTCAGCCTGACAAGCAGGAAGTGGAAACAAAACAAGAGCACTGACAGGAAGTGACTACCAAACAAGGAAACAAACAGAAAGGAATTGACAGATGGTCACACACACTCACTTTCTTCCTTTCCACAGTTGGAAAAAACAAGTTACGTTGATCTCTGGCTATAAACTAACGCTTGCGAGTAAGATCTGATGTTTTGGTCGGGTTCACTGTGACATTCGCCACGTCAATTAATGACGGGGATGCCTGTAACTCAAAGTTTTGCTTGCCACTTACAGACACTCGAGAGACAGCTCTTATCTCTTCAGTCGAGGTACCACACTACACAGTCCATACTTCAGAGCTCTAAGACACGTCTTCTGCAGTGTACATTTGTCTTATTTTTATTTTTTGACACAAGCAATATATCAAAAATGAATGTCTACTGCAGAGGACACTGGTTCTTTGCCTTGGTTTTTTTTTACTCTAAAAAATTCAATATAGGCACCACATCCTTTAATTCTTCAGTATATACCAGGGGTCGGCAACCCAAAATGTTGAAAGAGCCATATTGGACCAAAAATACAAAAACAAATCTGTCTGGAGCCGCAAAAAATTAAAAGCCATATTACATGTGTCTTGAGATATAAATTGAATTAAGAGGACTTAAAGGAAACTAAATGACCTCAAATATAGCTACAAATGAGGCATAATGATGCAATATCATTGTACATATCGCTAGCCTAAATAGCATGTTAGCATCGATTAGCTTGCAGTCATGCAGTGACCAAATATGTCTGATTAGCACTCCACACAAGTCAATAACATCAACAAAACTCACCTTTGTGCATTCATGCACAACGTTAAAGGTTTGGTGGACAAAATGAGACAGAAAAAGAAGTGGCATAAAACACGTCCTAGAAAGTCGGAGAAAGTTATTCATGTAAACAAACTATACGGTGAGTTCAAGGACCGCCAAAATTAGTGGGACAAAACGGCGCTCGCCAAATACTCGAATCAGTGAAGCATGTTTAATATAAACAGTGTGATTTATAACAATTAGGGAGGTTTGTGTCATGTTTGTCCTCATACAGAAACCATACTAAAACAAAAAAATAGATTTTTTTCCCCTCATCTTTTTCCATTCTTCATACATTTTTGAAAAATCTCCAGAGAGCCACTAGGGCGGCGCTAAAGAGCCGCATGCGGCTCTAGAGCCGCGGGTTGCCGACCCCTGGTATATGGTCATTGGCGGAAAAAGTGTTGCCGCCCTTGTCTTAAACCAGGGGGGGTCTAACTAATTTTATGTCAGGGGCCACACGGAGGGAAATCTATTCCCAAGTGGGCCGGACTGGTAAAATCGTGGCATGATAATTTAAAAATAAAGACAACCTCAGAATGTTTTCTTTGTTTAAAAATAGACCAAGCACATTCTGAAGATGTACAAATTATAATGGGGGGGTTTTACGCTGGCATATAATGGTAATAGTATTATATCTATACTATCTTTTTGTCGTTATTTATACTTTCTGAGTAAATGATGTGATAATGTTTATCAGTCAAATAGATGGAATTGAGTCTGGCGGAGTTTTAAAATGCTCTCATTGGTGTTGATTTTTTATTTATCAGACAAAATCAAAATCAAATTACAGAATGTTACGAATATAATTTACTCATTTTCCTCAACTGATGTACTAACATAGTGTGCTTTATTCTGTACATACACTGCAAAAAGTCAGTGTTCAAAAACAAGGGGAAAAAAAAAAATACAAAAATGAGGGGTATTTTCCTTGAAATAAGCAAAATTATCTGCCAATAGAACAAGAAAATGTGGCTTGTCAAGACTTTCCAAAACAATTATCTAACTTCAATAAACCCAAAAATACCTTAAAATAAGTATATAATTACACTAATAACAACTGTACTACTATATGAGTACGCATTTTCTATTGTTTCATTGAAAATAAAACAGCAAAGTCCATTTGGCTGTCACCTGTTTTAATTATGAGACACAATTGTGTCAAAATCATGATTTTTTTTTTTTTTACATGCTTGAAATGAGAAATTATTACCTTAAAAAAGTAGTTTTATACTTGTGAGTGTTGATGACACAGCTTTGCATCAGTTGATATTCTAGTTTCAAGCATGTTTTACTCAATATAGCTCATCAAATCTCAGCAACAAGCTGTAATATCTTACTGACATCATTTAGGACCAAAACCCTTAAAACAAGTAAAACACTCTAACATCAAATCTGCTTAGTGAGAAGAATTATCTTATCGGACAGAAAATAAGCAAATATCACCCTTATTTGAGATATTTCATCTTACTTAGATTTCAGTTTTTGCAGTGTATGTAGCATCATTTAAAACAAAACTTGTGAATTTGGACTCCTTTAATTAATTATGCGTGAAGTTCAATCCATAAATCAATCAAAGTTGATTTATATAGCCCTTAATCACAAGTGTCTCAAAGGGCTGCACAAGCCACAACGGCGTCCTCGGCCCAGATCCCACATTACATGCTACGTTACCTTACCAACAACTTGCCTTAATCTTAACACGGCATATAGCTCCGCCCCCTTTGAAGTCATACCCACCTAGGGGGGTGGATACAAATAATTGCTATTGCGACATCCAGTGGACACATTTAGAACAGCAGTTTCTTTCATTCAAAAATCCATCCATCCATCCCTTTTCTACCGCTTCTCCCTTTCAGGGTCACGGGGGGTGCTGGGGTCTATCTCAGCTGCATTCGGGCGGAAGGCGGGCTACACCCTGGACAAGTCGCCTCCTCATCGCAGGGGCCAACACAGATAGACAGACAACATTCACACTCACATTCACACACTAGGGCCAATCAACCTATCCCCAGGTGCATTTTTATACTTAGCCAACTCATCTCGCGGGCCGGGACCTTTGACAATCTCGCCTTAGGCCATGTCTACACTAAGTCGTTTAACCCCTTAAAACAGCGGTTCTTAACCTTGTTGGAGGTACCGAACCCCACCAGTTTACTATGCACATTCACCGAACCCTTCTTTAGTGAAAAATAAAATGTTGTTTTTTTTTCAAATTCAAGACAAAGTTATATGTTTTTGGTAACACTTTAGTATGGGGAACATATTCTAAGTAACAAAGACTTAATTCAGAGTTATTTGGACACTAGGGGAACATATTCTAAGTAATAAAGACTTAATTTAGAGTTATTTGGTTAGGGTTAGGGTTAGAGGGTTAGGGCCAGGCAGGGCCGGCCCGTGGCATAGGCCGTATAGGCAAATGCTAAGGGCGCCGTCCATCAGGGGGCGCCACGCCAGTGCCACAAATGTTGGAGAAAAAAAAATAAATAAAAGTTGGTACTATTAATTCTAAATACAAAAAATAATCCGACGTTAATCAAAATGCAAAGTAAAGCCTATTTAATAGAAATATTATTTCTTACAACATTACGCCCTCCCCCAAACCCCCCCGCCCTCCTCCCCCCCTACGGTGCGCCCCCTCCCTTCCCGTATCATGACTCTTACCACATCAAAAAATCAACACAAGATATCAAAACGGCCAAAACTGTCAGGTGCCCAGGGAAGAAAAAAATAGAAAAGAAGAGGAGGAGAAACGAGAAAAAGACAGAGGTAGCAGGTAGGTAACGTTAGCCTACATGAAATGATTTGTCTGTTACAGAATGTGATAGTAACCTGGCTTTTTAGCATTAAGCTAATGTTATTCGGCAATTGCTAATCAATAAATAGCTAGTTCTGTTTTAACGTCGGGTTAATATTGTGGAGGGGGCTAAATTGTTATGGAAAATAATAATGTAACGTTAGGTAATTCCAGTACTCCCACCTTACATTCCTCAGGGGCATTTGTATTAGCTCTTTTAAGCAGATGTTTTTTGTTTACATTTTTATTGCCTTCTGGTTAGCTAATGTTTGCCCTGCAGGTAATAGTCACTTTTCCACCCCTTTATATATTAGGTATAGTTGTAAGCCTAGTTGTTAAACTGCACATCATTAATTTTAATTAAGCAATATCACATGAGAGGGAATGCTGTTTTTTAATTTGAGCACTGCTGTGATTCCGTTAAAGATAATCATAACATAACATTCTCATATAATATGTTCATTTGCTTTCTTTAAGTAAAAAAAAAAGGTCAAAGACAAAGGTATTCGGTTTTTTGTGAGTATATACACTTCACTGCCGATGTGGGGGGAGGGCCGCCACCTAAAATCTTGCCTAGGGCGCCAGATTGGTTAGGGCCAGGCCTGGGGCCATTGTTAGAGGGTTAGGACCAGGGTTAGAGGGTTAGGGTTATAATAATGCCATGCCGAATAAGGCATTAATAAGTACTTAATAATGACTAGTTAAGAGCCAATATGTTACTAATTTGCATGTTAATAAGCAACTAATTAATGGTGAATATGTTCCCCGTACTAAAGTGTTACCATGTTTTTTTAACTGGTGCATAAAATGAACCGTGCATGAACATCACCTTGTTGAAACAAAACCAACACAGTGCATAAACTCACAACAAAGTACACACCTGCAAATCAGTCAGCTGTTGCCGTATCCGTAATACGCCGATAGGGAGAAGTTTGTATTTACACGATGAGTCGGGTGTGTCTTGACCTCCGCAGAACCACTGAGGCCGACTCACCGAACCCCTAGGGTTCGATCGAACCCAGGTTAAGAACCACTGCCTTAAAACGAATAATTATTTATCATAAGCCCCGTTTCAGCCACACTAAACCAGCGTTTAAGGTCCCCCTCCTCGGACAAATTTTTACACGGCTAAGTCAGCCGTGTAATTCCTGAATCGCCGGCACTTAGCTTTGTATGGACTCATTGAGCGTTTACAAAGTGAGTTTGGAGAGGAAGTGACGCCAGAAAGACCTCCCCCACACAGGAAGTGACGTCAGAAAGAACACGCCACAGCCAGCTTCATAATAAAGCTCGGAGATGATGAAGGCGAGTCATCCAGACATGCCCGTGTTTCTCCGTCTTCTACATGTACAGACGCTTGTGGAAACCACACATGAATACCTTAAGAGAAAACGATTGCAGCTATTTGGGATACAACATTCCTCAGACCGCAAGAGAATGTCCGGCCGGGTCAGCTGTGATGCTACTTAGAGAAAAACGTTGTCCATTTGTCGAAGGAGAGACAACGAGAATGTGAGCTCCCGTGGATGTGATAAAAAAGGTAGCGTGTGCTTTGTATTACCTGGCCGTCGAGGGAAGACTACGGAAAACATCGAATGCATTTGGACTGGCAAAGCAGACTGTATCAGTTATTGTCCGCCATGTATCAACGTCTAGGTCCAGAGTATATGAAGTCACCAAAAACAAATGGACAATGAAGATGAAGGCAAAAGAGTGAGGAGTGTCCTGACCAGATATCTAGATCCCGATTGATTAATGTTAAATGTTCTTTATCACATTGTTTACGTGTCTAATAAAGATTTGATTAATTTATGATGGCTCCGGTGTGATTGACTACAACAGGGCCCCACAGCACACTGGATTCCAGTTCATTGAAATAGCACAACACTGGATATTGTTCAACAAACACAGTTTCGTTGTACTTGTGCGATGACAATAAAGACCTACACTACCGTTCAAAGGTTTGGGGTCACCCAAACAATTTTGTGTTTGAGCCTTCATTTCTAAGAACAAGAATAGACTGTCGAGTTTCAGATGAAAGTTCTCTTTTTCTGGCCATTTTGAGCGTTTAATTGACCCCACAAATGTGATGCTCCAGAAACTCAATCTGCTCAAAGGAAGGTCCGTTTTGTAGCTTCTGTAAGGAGCTAAAGTGTTTTCAGATGTGTGAACATGATTGCACAAGGGTTTTCTAATCATCAATTAGCCTTCTGAGCCAATGAGCAAACACATTGTACCATTAGAACACTGGAGTGATAGTTGCTGGAAATACACCTATGTAGATATTGCACCAAAAAGCAGACATTTGCAGCTAGAATAGTCATTTACCACATTAGCAATGTATAGAGTGTATTTCTTTAAAGTCATTGAAAAGTACAGTGCTTTTCCTTCATTTCAATGTGACCCCAAACTTTTGAACGGTAGTGTATATATTATATATATAATATATATTATATTATTTATTATTATTATTGTCTATTGTGAGCGAACTGTGGTGCTGAATTTCCCCCAGGGATCAATAAAGTACTTTCTATTCTATTCTATTCTACTTCTTTCAGCAACAATACCATACAGCTAGTATCCACCCCTTAAGTCTGTTTGGATTTTTAGTGAATGTGTGGAATTATAAAGTTATTGCCACAACCTTACAGGCATACAGGTTAGAGGCATGATTTCTGATCTAGTGCAAGCTGCAAACTTTTATTTTCCCAGCTCAAAGTCGATACAGCTCCAGTTGCTATCTCACCTCTCAGTTGTGGCCTCAGGCGCTGTGAGTAAGGTGCTGTGTCATTACGCCAGAAAAGTAAGTCTTACAGTGACAATATCGCCATAGCTTAGTTATAAGCAGGTCAAAGCATTTAAATGAAGTATTGTTGGCAGTTTTTGTTTTTGTTTTCAAGGGTTTCATAGTTACCTCCATTGTTAGCCTGTCTTGCGCGAGCAATTTTGCACTACTCAAAATGCACAGAAAAGGGAAAGATGTGTGCTCTTGTCTCACATAGGGATTGTGGAAAATGGGCAAATTTCTAAAACAAGGATGCCCCATTATGCAAAACCAACTTTTCTTTCCTATTGGTACCTGTGTGTACTTGGGATCTGCATAAGTCTGACAATGTGAAATCAAACCATGGAGGCATGGCAGGAATATTTATAAAACAACCTTGCAATCCTTCACACTTCCTCAAAACGTGCCGGAATGTGTCCCAATTTGTGACGTTTTTCCTAATTGGTGACATCAGCGGATATTTCCATATATCACATGTGTCAAACTAAAATTTTATTTAGATCCGACAGCCTGGAAATACCGTATTTTTCGGACCATAGTGCGCACCGGATTATAAGGTGTGCTGCAGATGAATGGTCTATTTTCTATTTTTTTCGTATAAAAGTCGCACCGGATTATAAAGCGCATTGAATGAGTCTTTTTTTTTTTTTTTTTTAAATATAAAACACTTCCTTGTGGTCTACATAACATGTAATGGTGGTTCTTTGGTCAAAATGTTGCATGGATCAGTGGTCCCCAACCACCGGACCGATTGGTACCGGGCCGCGCAAGAAATATAATTTAAAAAAAAATATATATATATATATGTATATATATATATTTTTTTAAAATTAAATCAACTTGAAAAACACAATATATACATTATATATCAATATAGATCAATACAGTCTGCAGGGATACAGTCCGTAAGCACACATGATTGTATTTATTTATGAAAAAAATAAATAAAAAAAATAAATAAATAGGACAGGAATTATATCGATAATTTTTGAGCAAAACTGTTTGTATTCGGCCATAACCACACCAAAAACATGAGTAAAACACTTCTATCTCGAAAAACTAGTCATTTTCTGCCGTACAAACCAGGCCAAAAGCAACTTGTCATCTGTCACCAACACGCATACCACTAAGCCACTGGTGCGTTTATGGCCACACAAAAAGTCGGACAACTCAAACACCACACAAAGTTACACTATGACTCCTCAGTCATACGTGTGCTTATTCTACTGTCATTTATCATTAATGTTAATTTATTTATATTAATCATGGAATGCTGTTACTAGAGAAAGTTACAGGAATGCACACTTCATCCTATGCTTACATTTCATTGTGCAACAGGAGGATGTTAAGGGGTTAAGGATAAGGGGAACTAAATGTGATCTCTAAAAGGGGTACAAATGATTTCCAAAGCATAACCCCCACCCAGACATATTGTACAATACTAATCATAGCTTATGAAAAACAAGATTTATTTTATTTTCATTACAAGTGGGCCAAATCACTAATATCACAAAATAATCTCATGAAAATGACTCCTCTCATTTGAGTGTTATTCTAAAAGATTGGTTTGAGACGGGTGTGCTGCTGGTATTGCCACGTGTGATGTTGCTCACATGTGCTCCACTGAATGCTCCAGGAGTTTTTGTGTTTGCTCACACACATGAACAATTAGAGGGAACATTGCTTACCATGTACACACACCATAATAACACTGGTATGTTGAAGCACAGTACAACCCTTTAAGCGGTGCGGCTTCATAGCTTACGAAAGTCGTACTAAAACATTTTGATAGATTTTTGAGCGCCGGGTGTAATGTTCTATATTTTCAATGGAACATATACAATGTTGGTGTTGATTACTTGAGTCATATTGCAGTCTACACATATCTCTTATGTGTGACTGCCATCTACTGGCCAAATTTATCATTTCACCATGTACCAAATAAAACAGCTTCGAGATCGGTAAGCACAACCAAAATTATTCCGTACATTAGGCTCACTGCGTTATAAGGCGCACTGTCGAGTTTTGACAAAATGAAATGATTTCAAGTGCGCCTTATAGTCCGAAAAATACGGTAATTACCATACAATAAGCGTAAACTGTGCAAGTGTGATAATGCGATGTACTTTAAACTTTATAAAACATGTTTGAAACAAATACAGCCATCACCAAAGATAAGAAAAGAAAACAATGTAGGTTGCTTCTCTTTCTTCCCCTCCATTTTTCTGCATTCTTTCGTATCTCAAGCTATCACTACGTATATGTATTGTTGCATTTGAACAATTGTATTGTTGATAATAAAGGTAAAGTATTGGTATTGTTTATTATCAACAGCGCTATTTCTATTGGTACTCATATTGCTTCATTTTTAATGTAATAATGCTCATTGTCATTTCTGTATTCTTTTTCATTTTCACTAACTGCTATTTGCTATTTGTACATGTCGTATTTGCTGATGTTGCTCTGTTGTTGTTGTTGTGTTTGCTGTTGTTGTTTTTGTCTCTCTGTCTTATCCCCCTCTTGTCCCCACAATTCCCCCCTCTGTCTTCCTTTTTTTTCTCTTTCTATCCCCTCCTGCTCCGGCCCAGCTGCACCAAATGATAATATAAATACATTTAATAAAGTCAAATACAAATAAGGCAACAAGAGAAGTATCCTACACTTCTCTTTTGTAAAGTAAATCTGAACAGCCGATATGGGCATACTATATCAGTGGTCCCCAACCTTTTTGTAGCTGCAGACCGGTCAACGCTTGAAAATTTGTCCCACGGACTGGTGGGGGCGGGGGGGGGTATTTAATTTTTTTTTTTTTTTTATTTTTTTTTTTACATAATTAAATACAATCATGTGTGCTTACGGACTGTATCCCTGCAGATTGTATTGATCTATATTAATATATAATGTATATATTGTGTTTTTTTATGTTGATTTCATTTTTAAAAAAAAAAAAAAAAAAATTTTTTTTTTTTTTTTTTTTTTTTTTTTTTTTTTTTAATTTCTTGTGCGGCCCGGTACCAACCGGTACCGGGCCGGTGGTTGGGGACCACTGTACTATATGATTTGCCTGAAAAGCTGGGCAGGACATTATTAAAAAAAAAAAAAAAAAAAAAAAAAAAAAAAAAAAAGAAAACAAGCAGTATAGATGTATGGACACACACACGCACACACACACACACACGGCCAACATATTTCATTTCTTTAATGAATAGCTATACCTATACCGACACGTCCCTACCCCTTTCATCTACTCTGCATAATCATCTCATCATAACGCACGCTCCCGCTTCGTCGCTCCTCATCTCCGGTCCACAAAAGCGAGAGCGCAGCATGTAGCGGGGGTGTACTAAAGCGGAGCGTCGGTTGTTCCCGAGGGAGCTGGCAACACCACGGAGCCATAATGGGGAAACGGGCCGGCGCTTTCCAAGGGGCCAACAGGGGCCACGCTTAAGTAAAGAATCTCCGCCTCGCATCCGCGGTGCGTCGCGCGGTCTTTAAAGAACAAACCCAAAATCTAATTGAGTGAGATGGAAAAAAAAGAGCCTGTCGTACAAACAGTAGTTACCTTTGGAGGTACTCCATTTGCCTCGGCTGTTTAAGGAGTGAATGGATCTGTTGAGCAGAGCCATTTTCATTATTCAGAGCTATTGCGCATGCAGAAAATGGCCCGGTGAGTACATTACCCCGACCCATTCTTTGCTCTGCTCTCAACACCTGTCTCTAAATGGAAGGTTTGTTGTACCTCTAAATAAAAACCTATTAAAACTGAATAATTTATCCAAAGGCCTCAGCATCTCTTCTTCTTTTTTTTTTACAAGGAAGCTCGTTTCAGCAGCCGACCTCTCTCTTTCAGCGTCCCCCCTTCGCTGGATATTGGACACAAAATGGAGCAAATGAATGCCGCTTTATGGTGTGCTATTTTACAGCCATGTATCATACTTTCACCCGGACATGATGGGCCGTAATAAAGTTGTGATCTACTGGGAGTAATGAGGCACTCTGAGGCCTGGCCACAGTTGACCGAATTCATTACTAAATAACCTGATGATATGCAGGCTACACTCCACTGGAGAGCGTGCGGCTTATTTACACTCGCTGGGAAGTACACCGCGTATGACTTGGTCTGTGTGGAATAAAGTATTGGGACACATGGCCGTTTGCTCGCTATAAGATTTTGAAGGCCGGCTATGGTAGATAGAGGCCGGCTATGGTAGATAGAGAAAGATAGAGAAAGTTACAGGAATGCACACTTCATTCTATGCTTACATTTCCTTGTGCAACATGAGGATGTTTAAGGGGAACTAAATGGGATCTCTAAAAAAGGGTGTCCCTCAAGGTTCTGTGCTGGGCCCCTTATTATTCACTATTTACTAAGGGTGTAACGGTGCACAAAAATTTCGGTTCTGTACGTACCTCGGTTTAGAGGTCACGGTTCGGTTCATTTTCGGTACAGTAAGAAAACAACAAAATATACATTTTTTGGTTATTTATTTACCAGATTTGTACACAATGGCTTTATTCTTTTAGCATTGGGAACACTATAATAATTCTGCCCAAAAATAGAAATAGTTCTGTGTGAGATGGATGTGAGCCACCACTAGGCTGATCAGTGCAACAGCAGGCAGTCATGAATGCTAAGCATAACAATAACATACATATACACACAGGGTCCATTGCCAGGGTTAATGTGGTCAACATATATAAAATAAAAACTAAGTAAGATAAGGCTCAGAGTGGTTTCTTAACAAAACCTTTCTACACTCCGTAGTGGAAAAGCTGGGCATCGGTTTTTGCATTTTTTGGACGATTTACCATATTTTTCGGACTATAAAGCGCACTTGAACTCCTTTCATTTGCTCAAAACTCGCAAGTGCACCTTATAACCCGGTGTGCCTAATGTACGGGATAATTTTGGTTGTGCTTACCGACCTCGAAGCTATTTTATTTGGTACATGGTGAAATGATAAGTGTGACCAGTAGATGGCAGTTACACATAAGAAGTGTGTGTAGACTGCAATATGAGTCAAGTAAACAACACAAAAATGTTATATGTTCCATTGAAAATATAGAACATTACACACGGCGCTCAAAAATCTATCAAAAATGTTTTAGTACGACTTTGGTAAGCTATGAAGCCGTACCTTTTGATGGATTGTACTGTGCTTCCACATACAAGTATTATTATGGTGTGTGTATAAGGTAAGACATATCTGCCGTTTTGTTTTGCAATATTATGCAAAAGCAACTTTTCTTACCTTCTGGTACCTGCTGATCTGTATTTGGGAACTGCATGAGTCCTGAAAATTTGCGCGCGTCCGCCTTTGTAGTCCATGTCGACACCGTAGTCGATAAGTTTCTTCTTTTTCTCTATCTTCTTGTTATGTGACATTCATCCTCCGCTGTTGCCATTTCTAATATAAAGTAGTGTAAAATTCTTACTTATATCTGTCAGTAAACTCGCCATGAAAGCGCTAAAACATACCGGTGTAGTGAGTTTACATTATTCACTCAAGAAACTTTAGTTATTAGAGATTTCCGGTTGGACGGTTTTTCACGGGACACATTGTTATTGGACTAGTGAGCCACGGATGAAAAGATGCTGCTCCGTTATAGATTGAAGTAAAGTCTGAATGTCATTAAAACAGTTAGCTCCATCTTTTGACACTTCTTCCACTCCCGTCCTTGCACGCTACACCGCTACAACAAAGATGACGGAGAAAAGACGCTGCTGAAGGTGAGCCACGTAAATAAGACCGCCCACAAAACGGCGCATCCTGAAGCGACTGTCAGAAAGCGACTTGAAGATGATCTGTAAAACATCATCTATGCAACATTTTGACCAAAGAACCACCATCACATGTTATGTAGACCACAAGGAAGTGTTTTACATTTAGAAAAATATATATATATATAACCCCTTTAATGCGACCTATAATCCGGTGCGCCTTTTGTATGAAAATAGACCTGACTAGAAGCGCTCACCGGCAGTACGCCTTATAATCCGGTACGCCCTATGGTACGGATAATACGGTACTTTAAAAAAAAAAGGGAAAAAAAGGTACCAATGTGCTATCATAACAGCTTTCATTAAAACATTATTGGGTTTTTTTAAATAAATATCACCACAACAATGCAAATAAGGGACTCAGTCTTAGCTAATGTTTTACTCCTATCAGAAACTTGGTATTTATAGAGCACATAAATGAAGTGGTGACTATAAGGATGTATGTAACCATTTTATATTAACCTTTTACAAAATAATATGGTATTTTTTGTAGTTATTTCTGGTTTTCTTGTGTCTTTACCCCTTTCAGATGTGTATTACTCCCTGCAGTTAAGTAAATGAGTTGATTAGTAGCAACACGCAATGCTGTAAGCAGGGCCGGCCCGTGGCATAGGCCGTATAGGCAAATGCTAAGGGCGCCGTCCATCAGGGGGCGCCACGCCGGTGCCACAAATGTTGGAGGAAAAAAAAAAAAGCTGGTACTATTATTTCTAAATACATAAAATAATCCCACGTTAATTAAAATGCAAAGTAAAGCCTATTTAATAGAAATATTATTTGTTACAACATTACGCCCCCCCTCCCCCGGCACGGTGCGCCCCCTCCCTTCCCGTATCATGACTCTTTTTGGACGTCACCACATAAAAAAAATCAACTCAAGATGTCAAAACGGCCAAAACTGTCAGGTGCCCAGGGGAGAAAAAAGAGAAAAGAAGAGGAGAAACGAGAAAAAGACAGAGGTAGCAGGTAGGTAACGTTAGCCTACATGAAATTATTTGTCTGTTACAGAATGTGATAGTAACCTTTATTTTTAGCATTAAGCTAATGTTACATGATTCGGCAATTGCTAATCAATAAATAGCTAGTTCTGTTTTAACGTCGGGTTAATATTGTGGAGGGGGCTAAATTGTTATGGAAAATAATAATGTAACGTTAGGTAATTACAGTACTCTCTGGTGTACAGTAATTTGTAAGTCATTCTAGTTAATGCAATATTAAAAAGCACAAATAGAGAACTCTGTAGGATCCCTTTTTTTGTAATATAGTTGTTAAAGTCATACTGGTTTGATATCTTGTTTTGTGCAGTGTCTTATTTGTATTGTATTTTTAATTTATTTTATGCAATTTGTTTGACACGTTTTATTTTGTGTTTATGTATGTAAAAAATATTGTATTTCATATATTCATTTTTTGTATTCATTTATTTATCCATATTTTTTTTTATCTTGTTAACTATTCTGATTGTTAATTTGCTTTCTTTAAGTAAAAAAAAAAGGTCAAAGACAAAGCTATTCGGTTTCTTGTGAGGGGGGCGCCACCTAAAATCTTGCCTAGGGCGCCAGATTGGTTAGGGCCGGGCCTGGCTGTAAGAGCCAAATGCTGTGCATTTTTTGAATACTGTCTCATCTCCGGCAACAGCGCCGGGAGCGAGGGCCCTGTCGGCAGAGGTTCATTTGAACCCGGGACATTTTTCCTTGTCAGAAGTGCAAAGAAAAGGCCTATTTTTATCCTTGCTTCTTGCTTGATGAAGCCCCAGGGAGTAGAGCAGGCCATCCTTGATCCTGCAAGGACGGTGGCTTTAAAAGGGATTCATGGGCTTTTTTTGTGTCTGATTGGCGACATCAGGTTGACCTTAGCCACCGTCATTTTTTAGACGTTCTAACCAACATCTCTGAAATCGTTAATTAGGGTTGGGTATCATTTGAATTCGAACGATTCCGATTGCGATTCTTTGTTTCGATTCCGATCCCTGACGATTCTCGATTCCGATTCTTCTTGTACCATCAATGTGTTTGACAGGTAGTCCCTGGAAGGTGGTATGTATTTTGGGTTGAGAGTTTTCACCATATCCCTGCAAACATAAACAAACATGTAATGTTGCTGTTACTGTTTAGCCCAGTATCAATTAGCTTAGCTCTAACGTTATTGCTTAACTAACCTAAATGTTGGAGATTCCACCTCTGAAAAGGGATGCAGTCTTTTGACTATATGTGCAGTGACCTTTCTGTGGCACTCTTCCGTCTGTGGCACCGACATCTTCCCCATTGCCGCTACGGTGAACGGAGTACGCTGAGCACATCGCGGAGCCTGGCTAGCAGGTTGTAAATTGTCTATGAAAAAATATGCGGGCTAATTTGTTAGCTGCCTCAACGTTGGCGCAAAACACATTATTTATTGCATATATATGGTTTTACTTACCGGATTCGGACTGCAGTGCAGTCACCGAGGTGTCAGGCTGGGCGTCGAAGCCAGAGGAAGAGGCTCCGAGTTCATGTACTCCATGAACTCGGAGGTGCTTCATCATGTTCGACGTGCACCCTCCTAAGCACGAAACAGTCCTGTCGCACGTGTTACATTTCACCCATATTTCTTTTTTTTTAGTCAAATAAAGCCACACTTTCGACCGCCGACGCCCGCTATCCATGCTTGACTGACTCGCTCGGCTACATAGGCTCGGCTACATAGGCTCGGCTACATAGGCTATGCTAACACTTCCGGCGGTGGGCGCTTCTTCGTTGGTGTTCAGCGGCTTCTTCTTCCGGTCGGCGGACTGGGTATCGAAACATGAGTTTCACTCTTACTTTGTTTAAGGATTATAATAAAAATGTTGTATTATAGTGGCATTACCACAGGTAACAATAATTATTACACTGTAACAATAATTTGTATCAACAATGTAGGCAGAATGAATATACCAACAATGGTAATAGACAAAATACCAACAATGGTAATAGACAACATAGCAACACACACACCATAATAAAATATGTTGAACCACAGTACGTCTGACTATGGTAGCCGTAATTCTCCGACAATACATCAAGCAAGCGGTGCGGCTTCGTCGCTTAACAAAGTCGTACTAAAACATTTAGACGGATTTTTGAGCGCCATGTGTAATGTTCTATATTCTCAATGGAGCATTTTAAGTTTTGGTGGTGTTTACCGGTGTCCTCTTGCAGTTTACACATATCTCTTATGTGTGACTGCCATCTACTGGTCACACTTATCATTACACCATGTACCAAATAAAATAGCTTCGAAGTCGGGTCGGTAAGCAGAACCACAATTATTCCGTACATTAGGCGCACCGGGTTATAAGGCGCACTGTCGATTTTTGAGAAAATGTAAGTATTTTAAGTGCGCCTTATAGTCCGGAAAATCCGGTAATACATGTGACTGGTACATGCTGTTGGCTGATTTCAGTCCGTGTACATCGCGGCTAGGGATGATGTTTGATAAGAAATTATCGAGTTCGAGCCTATTATCGAATCCTCTTATCGAACCGATTCCTTATCGATTCTCTTATCGAGTCCAGATAGGTTGCTGTATATGGAAAAAAAAAACACAATATTTGGTTTAACAAAAGCTCACTTTTATTATATAAGAAAACAATTTAATCTAAAAAATAAATAAATATTGACTGTTGCCCCCCTAAAAAAATAAAATAAATAAATATTGACTGTTGTTACCCAAAGTATATTAAGTGGGATTTTTCAGAAAAACAAATATATAAGGTAACACAAAAACAAGCTGTCTCTGTGATCACTATAGGTGTATAAATAATAATATAGTGTTAAATAAAATCAGTCCCTTGGGCACAAAACTGGAAATAATACAGCTCTCCAAAAAGTGCACTTCTGCTGCTATTGGAACATAGCTGTTTGTTATGATGCTTTGACATTTTTGCACTTTATTTCTTTATTGAAATAACATTCTATGAAGAGAAAAGTTGTTTGCAAATGTGGATACAATGCTAAAAAATGAAAAGTTAAAGCTAAAAAATGAAATACACTTTATTGAGTTAACATTATTTCTTTATAGGGGGAAAGATGTTATGAGCTAGGGAATATAACAACTACACTACCCAGCATGCAACGGGAGTGACGAGCATGCGCGGTAGTCCCGAAAAGTGTTGTTGCATATCGTCACCCGTGAAAGTAAACGTCAAGAACTCAGCCAACACGCCTCGTCTGCATTATTTATAATTAGACAGACAACACATATACAGTGTGATTTTGTTTTGTTTACAAGGAAAGAAAAACAAAAGTTAAAAAAGGGAGATATGTTGTATATATATGTATGTGCTGCGGTTGCTATAAGAACGTTGCGACAGCTGCCGTAAAGGAGGTGCGTTGCTAGCCTGGTTGCTATGTTTCCGGTGGGTCGTAGAAGTGTTGGTCATGTGTTTGTACCCTGCTCAAATCTCCCAGTAAAGTTATTCATTGGATTATACCTTTTGTTTTGAACTTTATTACACCTTGGAGCACTTTTTCCCGTCCATTTTTTTCCTGCTTTCGCTATCTGCGCCTAATGACTGAGCTACGTGACGTCATTTCTTGTGATGTCCCACGGAGCATTTCTGGTCGGGACGGGATTCGTTCCGAGGGATTCGAATAAAGAACCAACTCTTTTTCTTTACTATAGTGGTCTCGATAACGGGTACCGGTTCTCAAAAAGGGATTCGAGTCCGAGGACTCTGTTCTTTTCTTATCGAACAACCGGGAAAACCGGTTTCGAGTATCATCCCTAATCGCGGCCATTCGTTTTTCGCTTGGAATAGAAAAATGTTACATAAACAACGATTTCCCCAATTTTTTGGTGTGATAATAAAAATCAAAAACGGATCGTTATCCATTATCCAAACGTATTATTGTTTTTGAAAATGGGAATTAAAACAACGAGTGGAAACTCATTTTCTCCATTCCCCGTTCAATGTTTGGGCAGATGTGTCGATTGCACATGCAAAGTGTCTCTTTTCCGTCTGTGAGTGACCAGAACAACAACAGAAGAAGAAGAGCAACGTGGACGGACCCGTTTGCTTGCTAGATAAAGAACCAAAAGAATGTGTCACTTTCCATGTCCCTGGACACCGAAAAGATAGAAGGGATCTCTTGACCGCGACAAACTGGTTTTGACGACACCGACACCGCCCTGAGATCGGTAGGTTGTGAGTTCAAACCCTGGCCGAGTCATACCAAAGACTATAAAAATGGGAGCCATTACCTCCCTGCTTGGCATTTAGCATCAAGGGTTGGAATTGGTGGTTAAATCACCAAAAATGATTCCCGGGTGCGGTTAACAAGGGGATGGGTCAAATGCAGAGGACAAATTTCACCACACCTAGTGTGTGTGGGACAATCATTGCTACTTTAACTTTTAACTTGAACTGACACCGTTCTTTGTCTTCTTCTTCTTTTGTTCCAGGTCACTCACAGACCACCATCCTGAGAAGAGCCAGAGCGCACGTGCAATCCAGAAAAGTGCTTTCCACTCGTTGCTTTAGTTCCTATTTTCAATTTTCGTATAATAGATCATGGATGACGATCTGTTTTTTTGTTTTTTTATCATCAAACCAAAAAACGGGGGAAATGGATTGATATGTAATTATGTTTCTATTCCAAACGAAAAACGAATGGCCACGACCTACACTGGGGACTAAGGCTGCAGCTAACGATTATTTTTCTATCGATTAATCTATAGATTATTTTTTTTCGATTAATCGGTTAATCTATAGAATTTTTTTTTTCGATTAATCTATAGATTATTTTTCCTTTTACCGATTATTTTTTTATTCAAAATGAAGATGAAAAAATAAATGTAGGCCCGTTTTTTCAAAAGGCATGGCTTTTATTTACAAAAAAAAAGAAGTATGGCCACTCAGTCAACATTGACAACAACATGACTAAATATTTTGTAACAATGTAAACATTTAAAACTTTTAACCTTTAACAAAATTAAAAGTAGCTTATTTGCTTTTTAATGTGCAAATATAAAAGTCAACATCCAGTGCAAATCTTAATATTCTGCAATAGTATAAGCATTTCAAAAGTAGAGAAAATCGACGATAAAGTTCGCAACTTTTGCTCGCTGATAAAAAAAGCCTTGCCTGTAGCGGAAGTAGCGTGACGTCACAGGAGCTAGTATTCCTCACAATTCCCCGTTGTTTACAATGGAGCGAGAGAGATTCGGACCGAGAAAGTGATGATTACCCCATTAATTTGAGCGAGGATGAAAGATTCGTAGATGAGGAACGTTACAGTGAAGGACTTGAGAGACAGTGATGGACGTATCTTTTTTCGCTCTGACCGTAACTTAGGTACAAGCTGGCTCATTGGATTCCACACTCTCCTTTTTCTATTGTGGATCACAGATTTGTATTTTAAACCACCTGGGATACTATATCCTCTTGAAAATGAGAGTCGAGAACGCCAAATGGACATTCAGTGCCTTTTATCTCCACGACAATACATCGACGAAATGCTTTAGCTACGAGCTAACGTGATAGCATCTTGCTTTAACTGCATATAGAAACAAAAAAATAAACCCCTGACTGGAAGGATAGATAGAAAATCAACAATACTATTAAACCGTGGACATGTAAATACACGGTTAATGCTTTCCAGGCTGGCGAAGGTTAACAATGCTGTGCTAACGACGCCATTGAAGCTAACTTAGCAACTTAGCAACGGGACCTCACAGAGCTATGCTAAAAACATTAGCTCTCCACCTACGCCAGCCAGCCCTCATCTACTCATCAACACCCGTGCTCACCTGCGTTCCAGCGATCGGCAGAAGGACGAAGGACTTCACCCGATGCGTTTGGCGGCCCGGAGACGTAGGAAGTCAAGGTGAGGTCGGCGGCTAGCGCGTCTAGCGCTCCAACAAAGTCCTCCTGGTTGTGTTGCTGTAGTCCGCTGCTAATACACCGATCCCACCAACAACTGTCTTCTTTGCAGCCTTCATTGTTCATTAAACAAATTTCAAAAGATGTCCAAAATACTGTTGAATTATGAAATGAAAACAGAGCTTTTTGTATAGGATTCTACGGGTACCATAACTTCCGTTACTCTGACTTCGTCACGCGCATACGTCATCATACCGCGACGTTTCAGCCGGATATTTCCCGGGAAGTTTTAAATGTCACTTTATAAGTTAACCCGGCCGTATTGGCATGTGTTGCAATGTTAAGATTTCATCATTGATATATAAACTATCAGACTGCGTGGTCGCTAGTAGTGGCTTTCAGTAGGCCTTTAAATCTTTTGTAACTTTACAAATGTCATTTATATAGAGATTGAATAATTTAGGTCCTAGTATTGATCCCTGAGGTACACCACAGGATATATTTAGCGTTGTAGACGCTAAAGTGCACTTTATTTGTTTTAAACTATTGTAGTGGCGTTCTGTACAAAAAGTGCACTTTAATTTAGTGTTGTTTTGATATGTCATCATGCACAAAAGTGCACTAATAGCTTGTTTTAAAATGTCCCTGACAATCTTGCACTTTTTCTTTTGGAAATGACATGAATGTTTGTGCCACTGCTTAATAACTGTCTAATAAATACAGTTTTGGTCAATTGACTTAGTTGTGATTTCCCTCTCTGCATGAAAGTTTAAAATGAGCATATATTAATGCAGTTTAAACAAGAATGTTTTAATGTAGACAAATAGAATCATCAAACTGGTGTGATTATATGCATCAAGTGTTCATTCGAGGCTAAGGCAAAATATCGAGATATATATCTTGTATCGTGACATTGCCTAAAAATATTGAGATATCAATAAAAGGTCATATCGCCCAGCCCTACCTTGAAGGTAGAAAAGCGCTATACAAGTATAACCCATTTACCATTTACACTGACTGATTTCACTCATGGATAAACATCCCTCGCCGAAACGATACAATACTTTACTGTTCCGACCTAGAAACGTTCCCGAGCGAACAGGGCCTGAAGCAATGCAAAGAAAGTAGTACACAACCACTGGGGTATCTCGCAACACCAGGTTGTGTATTCCCAAAGGATTTAGCTCACTTTCTCAACAGCCCTAAGTAGTTCTCTATTCCCTCCCCTCGACTCGACCGCCGTCCTCCCCCGAGCTCCGGGGTGCATTGTTCTTGGAGATGAGCTTCCTACTGGAGATTTAGAACTTGGTGGATGAGAGCAGACAGTGTGGTCCCTGGTGGCTCGTGCCTTTTGCGGACCAGTCCCAAAAATAAAGGTCCAAAGCCACTTGAGGATAAAGGCACCAATTCATCATGCTCTGGTCAGTTGAATTGGGGAAAAAATATGCATGAAGTGTCTTCTTGAACATGGGATTTACACACCAGGCTAAGTAACAGACAAAGACAAGCCCGTGGACTTCAAATGTCAAGGTGGAAGATACGGCGGCTTGTATATACTGCGCAATGGACATAATGTGGGTGCCAGCATGACATTTATCTCCTGCTTTTATGTACAAACCCCGTTTCCATATGAGTTGGGAAATTGTGTTGGATGTAAATATAAATGGAATACAATGATTTGCAAATCCTTTTCAACCCATATTCAATTGATTGACTACAAAGACAACATATTTGATGTTCAAACTCATAAACTTTATTTTTTTTTGCAAATAATAATTAACTTAGAATTTCATGGCTGCAACACATACCAAAGTAGTTGGGAAAGGGCATGTTCACCACTGTGTTACATGGCCTTTCCTTTTAACAACACTCAATAAACGATTGGGAACTGAGGATACTAATTCAATCAATCAATCAATCAATGTTTATTTATATAGCCCTAAATCACAAGTGTCTCAAAGGGCTGTACAAGCCACAACGACATCCTCGGTACAGAGCCCACATACGGGCAAGGAAAAACTCACCCCAGTGGGACGTCGGTGAATGACTATGAGAAACCTTGGAGAGGACCGCATATGTGGGTAACCCCCCCCCCTCTAGGGGAGACCGAAAGCAATGGATGTCGAGTGGGTCTGACATAACATAACCGTGTAGTATTTTATACGTAAGTAGTAAAACCTTAAAGTCGCATCTTAAGTGCACAGGAAGCCAGTGCAAGTGAGCCAGTATAGGCGTAATATGATCAAACATTCTTGTTTTTGTCAAAAGCCTTGCAGCCGCATTTTGTACCATCTGTAATCTTTTAATGCTAGACATAGGGATACCCGAAAATAATACGTTACAGTAATCGAGACGAGACGTAACGAACGCATGGATAATGATCTCAGCGTCGCTAGTGGACAAGATGGAACGAATTTTAGCGATATTACGGAGATGAAAGAAGGCCGTTTTAGTAACACTCTTAATGTGTGACTCAAACGAGAGAGTTGGGTGGAAGATAATACCCAGATTCTTTACCGAGTCTCCTTGTTTAATTGTTTGGTTGTCAAATGTTAAGGTGGTATTATTAAATAGATGTCGGTGTCTAGCAGGACCGATAATCAGCATTTCCGTTTTCTTAGCGTTGAGTTGCAAAAAGTTAGCGGACATCCATTGTTTAATTTCATTAAGACACGCCTCCATCTGACTACAATCCGGCGTGTTGGTCAGCTTTAGGGGCATGTAGAGTTGGGTGTCATCAGCATAACAGTGAAAGCTAACACCGTACTTGCGTATGATGTCACCTAGCGGCAGCATGTAAATACTAAAGAGTGCAGGGCCAAGAACCGAACCCTGGGGAACCCTATGACTATGAGAAACCTTGGAGAGGACCGCATATGTGGGTAACCCCCCCCCCCCTCTAGGGGAGACCGAAAACAATGGATGTCGAGTGGGTCTGACATAACATTGTGAAAGTCCAGTCCACAGTGGATCCAACACATCAGCGAGAGTCCAGTCCACAGCGGGGCCAGCAGGAAACCGTCCCGAGCGGAGACGGGTCAGCAGCGCAGAGATGTCCCCAACCGATGCACAGGCTAGTGGTCCACCCGGGGTCCCGACTCTGGACAGCCAGCACTTCATCCATGGCCACCGGACCTATGCAACTCCCCCTCGCAAGGGACAGGGGAGAAGAGGTTAGAAGAAAAGAAACGGCAGATCAACTGGTCTAAAAAAGGGGGGTCTATTTAAAGGCTAGATTATACAAATGAGTTTTAAGATGGGACTTAAATGCTTCTACTGAGGTAGCATCTCTAACTGTTACCGGGAGGGCATTCCAGAGTACTGGAGCCCGAATAGAAAACGCTCTATAGCCCGCAGACTTTTTTTTGGCTCTGGGAATCACTAATAAGCCGGAGTTCTTTGAACGCAGATTTCTTGTCGGGACATATGGTACAATACAATCGGCGAGATAGGCTGGAGCTAATTGTTGAAGCTTTGAAAGTGGAATTCCTTCCCATTCTTGTTTTATGTAGAGCTTCAGTCGTTCAACAGTCCGGGGTCTCCGCTGTCGTATTTTACGCTTCATAATGCGCCACACATTTTCGATGGGAGACAGGTCTGGACTGCAGGCGGGCCAGGAAAGTACCCGCACTCTTTTTTTACGAAACCACGCTGTTGTAACACGTGCTGAATGTGGCTTGGCATTGTCTTGCTGAAATAAGCAGCGCTTAGAAAAAGACGGCGCTTAGATGGCAGCATATGTTGTTCCAAAAGCTGTATGTACCTTTCAGCATTAATGGTGCCTTCACAGATGTGTAAGTTACCCATGTCTTGGGCACTAATACACCCCCATACCATCACACATGCTGCCTTTTACACTTTGCGTCGATAACAGTCTGGATGGTTCGCTTCCCCTTTGGTCGGGATGACACGATGTCGAATATTTCCAAAAACAATTTGAAATGTGGACTCGTCAGACCACAGAACACTTTTCCACTTTGCATGAGTCCATCTTAGATGATCTCGGACCCAGAGAAGCCGGCGGCGTTTCTGGATGTTGTTAAAAAAATGGCTTTCGCTTTGCATAGTAGAGCTTTAACTTGCACTTACAGATGTAGCGACCAACTGTATTTAGTGACAGTGGTTTTCTGAAGTGTTCCTGAGCCCATGTGGTGATATCCTTTAGAGATTGATGTCGGTTTTTGATACAGTGCCGTCTGAGGGATCGAAGGTCACGGCCATTCAATGTTGGTTTCCGGTTACGTGGAGTGATTTCTCCAGATTCTCTGAACCTTTTGATGATATTATGGACCGTAGATGTTGAAATCCCTAAATTTCTTGCAATTGCACTTTAAACTGTTTGACTATTTGCTCACGCAGTTGTGGACAAAGGAGTGTAACTCGCCCCATCCTTTCTTGTGAAAGACTGAGCATTTTTTGGGAAGCTGTTTTTATACCCAATCATGGCACCCACCTGTTCCCAATTAGCCTGCACACCCAACTTCTTTGTCACGTGTTGCTGGCATCAAATTCTAAAGATAATGATTATTTGCACAAAAAAAAAAAGTATCAGTTTGAACATCAAATATGTTTAGGGATGATACTTGAAACCGGTTTTCCCGGTTGTTTGATAAGAAAAGAACCGAGTCCTCGGACTCGAATCCCTTTTTGAGAACCGGTACCCGTTATCGAGACCACTATAGTAAAGGAAAAGAGTTGATTCTTTATTCGAATCCCGTCCCGACCAGAAATGCTCCGTGGGACATCACAATAAATGACGTCACGTAGCTCAGTCATTAGGCGCAGATAGCGAAAGCAGGAAAACAATGGACGGGAAAAAGCGCTCCAAGGTGTAATAAAGTTCAAAACAAAAGCTATAATCCATCGAATAACTTTACTGAGAGATTTGAGCAGGGTAAAACACATGACCAACACTTTTACGACCAACCGGAAACATAGCAACCAGGCTAGCAACGCACCTCCTTTACGGCAGCTGTCGCAACGTTCTTAAAACAACCGCAGCACATACATATATATACAACACATCTCCCTTTTTTAACTTTTGTTTTTCTTTCCTTGTAAACAAAACAAAATCACACTGTATATGTGTTGTCTGTCTAATTATAAATAATGCAGACGAGGCGTGTTGGCTGAGTTCTTGACGTTTACTTTCACAGCGTGGCAACATGCAACACTTTTCGGGGCTACCGCGCATGCTCGTAACTCCCGTTGCATGCTGGGTAGTGTAGTTGTTATATTCCCTAAATCATAACATCTTTCCCCTTATAAAGAAATAATGTTAACTCAATAAAGTGTATTTCTTTTTTTAGCTTTAACTTTTCATTTTTTAGCATTGTAACCACATTTGCAAACAACTTTTCTCTACATAGAATGTTCTTTCAATAAAGAAATAAAGTGCAAAAATGTCCAAGCATCATAACAAACAGTTATGTTCCAATAGCAGCAGAAGTGCACTTTTTGGAGAGCTGTATTATTTTCAGTTTTGTGCCCAAGGGACTGATTTTATTTAACACTATATTATTATTTATACACCTATAGTGATCACAGAGACAGGTTGTTTTTGTCTTACTGTATACATTTGTTTCTCTGAAAAATCCCACTTAATATACTTTGGGTAACAACAGTCAATATTTATTTATTTTATTTTATTTTTTTAGGTGGGTAACAGTCAATATTTATTTATTTATTAGATTTTATATTTTTATTATATAATAAAAGTGAGCTTTTGTTAAACCAAATATTGTGTTTTTTTTCCATATACAACAACCTATCTGGACTCGATAAGAGAATCGATAAGGAATCGGTTCGATAAGAGGATTCGATAATAGGCTCGAACTCGATAATTCCTTATCAAACATCATCCCTAAATATGTTGTCTTTGTAGCATATTCAACTGAATATGGCTTGAAAATGATTTGCAAATCATTGTATTCCGTTTATATTTACATCTAACACAATTTCCCAACTCATATGGAAACGAGGTTTGTAGCTGAGTGCTTGTTATATTCTAAAAACACACACACACATACACACACTCCACACCCAGGTGGTGGTGCGGCTAAAAAAAGAAAAGACCCTCACACTCCTCCATCACAGCATCCCACCTGATCATGCCACCGCAAGCTGCTAACTGCAACAACAACAACAACAACACTGGGCACCTACGCATTTCCACTCACAATAGTGTCTTTAATAAGATGTGCAATGGTGTGAATGCTTATCTCTCAGTATTTACACAGACTGCCTCTCTGCGTCCAAGCAACACATTCTGGACCCACTATAGCATGTTTGTACACAATGAAGAAATCCGTGACAGACCCTCAGCATCCACACAAACATGTTTTATACGTACTATAGAATGTTTTAACACTTGTCTCTCAGCATTCACACAAACATGTTTTATACGTACTATAGAATGTTTTAACACTTGTCTCTCAGCATCTACACAACATATTTCAGATGTACTGCAGAATGTTGGAACACTTGTCTCTCAGCATCTACACAGCATAGATTGGAAGTACTGTAGAATGTTGGAACACTTGTCTCTGAGCATCCACACAAACATGTTTTATACGTACTATAGAATGTTTTAACACTTGTCTCTCAGCATCTACACAACATATTTCAGACGTACTGCAGAATGTTGGAACACATGTCTCTGAGCATTCATACAAACATATTTTGGACGTACTAAAGAATGTTAGAAGACTTGTCCCTCAGCATTCACACAAACATATTTTGGACTTGCGATAGAATGTTGGAACACTTGTCTCTCAGCATCGACACAACATATGTTGGACTTACTATAGAATGTTAAAACACTTATCTCTCAGCATTCACACAAACATGTTTTATATGTACTATAGCATGTTGGAGAACCTGTCTCAGGGCATTTACACAACATATTTCAGATGTACTATAGAATGTTCAAATACTTGTCTCTCAGCATTCACACAAACATATTGTATATGTAATATACAATGTTGGAACACTTGTCTCTCAGCATTCACACAAACATATTTTGGACTTGCGATAGAATGTTGGAACACTTGTCCCTCAGCATCCACACAAACATGTTTTATACGTACCAAAGAATGTTGGAACACATGTCTCTCAGCATCTACACAACATATTTCAGACGTACTATAGAATATTGGAACACTTGTCTCTCAGCATTCACACAAACATGTTGTATACGTACTATAGAATATTGGAACACTTGTCTCTCAGCATTCACACAAACATGTTGTATACGTACTATAGAATGTTGAACACCTGTCTCTGGGCATTTACACAACATATTTCAGACGTACTATAAATTGTTCGAATAATTGTCTCTCAGCATTCAAACAAACATGTTTTATATGTACTATAGAATGTTGGAACACCCGTCTCTTGGCATCTACACAAAATATTTCAGACGTACTATAGAATGTTCGAATACTTGTCTCTCAGCATTCACACAAAACATATTGTATACGTACTATAGGATGTTTTAACACTTGTCTCTCAGCATCTACACGATGTGTTTTGGACGTGCTGTAGAATGTTGGAACACTTGTCTCAGCATTCACACAAACATGTTTTATACGTTCTATAGAATGTTGGAACACTTGTCTCTCAGCATCGACACAACATATGTTGGACTTACTATAGAATGTTGGAACACTTGTCTCTCAGCATTCACACAAACATGTTTTATATGTACTATAGCATGTTGGAGAACCTGTCTCTGGGCATCTACACAACATATTTCAGACCTACTATAGAATGTTCGAATACTTGTCTCTCAGCATTCACACAAACATGTTGTATACGTACTATAGAATGTTGAACACCTGTCTCTGAGCATTTACACAACATATTTCAGACGTACTATAGAATGTTCGAATACTTGTCTCTCAGCATTCACACAAACATATCGTATACGTACAATGGAATGTTTTAACACTTGTCTCTCAGCATCTACACAACGTATTTTGGAGGTGCTTTAGAATGTTGGAACACTTGTCTCTCAGCATTCACACAAACATGTTTTACACATACTACAGAATGTTGGAATACTTGTCATTTAGCATCCACACAACATATTTCAGACGTACTATAGAATATTGGAACACATGTCTCTGAGCATTTATACAAGCATATTTTGGACGTACTATAGAATGTTGAATACCTGTCTCAGGGCATTTACACAACATATTGTATACGTACTATAGAATGTTGGAACACTTGTCCCTCAGCATCCACACAAACATGTTTTATACGTACCAAAGAATGTTGGAACATGTCTCTCAGCATCTACACAACATACTTCAGACGTACTATAGAATATTGGAACACTTGTCTCTCAGCATTCACACAAACATGTTGTGTACGTACTATAGAATGTTGGAATACTTGTCTCTCAACATTCCCACTAACATATTGTATACGTACTATAGAATGTTGGAACACTTGTCTCTCAGCATTCACACAAACATGTTTTGGACATACTATAGAATGTTGGAACACTTGTCTCTCAGCATTCACACAAACATGTTTCGGACATACTATAGAATGTTGGAACACTTGTCTCTCAGCATTCACACAAACATGTTTCGGACATACTATAGAATGTTGGAACACTTGTCTCTCAGCATTCACACAAACATGTTTTGGACATACTATAGAATGTTGGAACACTTGTCTCTCAGCATTCACACAAACATGTTTTGGACATACTATAGAATGTTGGAACACTTGTCTCTCAGCATTCACACAAACATGTTTCGGACATACTATAGAATGTTGGAACACTTGTCTCTCAGCATTCACACAAACATGTTTCGGACATACTATAGAATGTTGGAACACTTGTCTCTCAGCATTCACACAAACATGTTTTGGACATACTATAGAATGTTGGAACACTTGTCTCTCAGCATTCACACAAACATGTTTTGGACATACTATAGAATGTTGGAACACTTGTCTCTCAGCATTCACACAAACATGTTTTGGACATACTACAGAATGTTGGAACACTTGTCTCTCAGCATTCACACAAACATGTTTTGGACATACTATAGAATGTTATAACACTTGTCTCTCAGCATTCACACAAACATGTTTTGGATATACTATAGAATGTTGGAACACTTGTCTCTCAGCATTCACACAAACATGTTTTGGACCTACTATAGAATGTTGGAACACTTGTCTCAGCATTCACACATACATGTTTTGGACATACTATAGAATGTTGGAACACTTGTTTCTCAGCATTCACACAAACATGTTTTGGACATACTATAGAATGTTGGAACACTTGTCTCAGCATTCACACAAACATGTTTTGGACATACTATAGAATGTTGGAACACTTGTCTCTCAGCATTCACACAAACATGTTTTGGACATACTATAGAATGTTATAACACTTGTCTCTCAGCATTCCCACAAACATGTTTTGGACATACTATAGAATGTTGGAACACTTGTCTCAGCATTTACACAAACATGTTTTGGACATACTATAGAATGTTGGAACACTTGTCTCAGCATTCACACAAACATGTTTTGGACATACTATAGAATGTTGGAACACTTGTCTCAGCATTCACACAAACATATTGTATACGTACTATAGAATGTTGGAACACTTGTCTCTCAGCATTCACACAAACATATTGTATACGTACTATAGAATGTTGGAACACTTGTCTCTCAGTATTCACACAAACATGTTTTGGACATACTATAGAATGTTGGAACACTTGTCTCAGCATTCACACAAACATGTTTTGGATGTGCTAAAGAATGTTGGAACACTTGTCCCTCAGCATTCACACAAACATGTTTTGGACATACTATAGAAAGTTGGAACACTTGTCTCTCAGCATTCACACAAACATATTGTATACGTTCTATAGAATGTTGGAATACTTGTCTCTCCGCATTCACACAAACATGTTTTATACGTACCAAAGAATGTTGGAACACATGTCTCTCAGCATCTACACAACATATTTCAGACGTACTATAGAATATTGGAACACTTGTCTCTCAGCATTCACACAAACATGTTGTATACGTACTATAGAATGTTGAACACCTGTCTCTGGGCATTTACACAACATATTTCAGATGTATTATAAATTGTTCGAATACTTGTCTCTCAGCATTCACAGAAACATATTGTATATGTAATATAGAATGTTGGAACACTTGTCTCTCAGCATTCACACAAACATATTGTATACGTACTATAGAATGTTGGAACACTTGTCTCTCAGCATCCACACAAACATGTTTTATACGTACCAAAGAATGTTGGAACACATGTCTCTCAGCATTTACACAACATATTTCAGACGTACTATAGAATATTGGAACACTTCTCTCTCAGCATTCACACGAACATATTGTATACGTACTATAGAATGTTGGAACACTTGTCTCTCAGCATCCACACAAACATATTGTATACGTACTATAGAATGTTGGAACACTTGTCTCTCAGCATTCACACAAACATATTGTATATGTACTAGAGAATGTTGGAACACTTGTCTCTCAGCATCCACACAAACATATTGTATACGTACTATAGAATGTTGGAACACTTGTCTCTCAGCATCCACACAAACATATTGTATACGTACTATAGAATGTTGGAACACTTGTCTCTCAGCATCCACACAAACATATTGTATACGTACTATAGAATGTTGGAACACTTGTCTCTCAGCATTCACACAAACATATTGTATACGTACTATAGAATGTTGGAACACTTGTCCCTCAGCATCCACACAAACATGTTTTATACGTACCAAAGAATGTTGGAACACTTGTCTCTCAGCATCTACACAACATATTTCAGACGTACTATAGAATATTGGAACACTTGTCTCTCAGCATTCACACAAACATGTTGTATATGTACTATAGAATGTTGAACACCTGTCTCTGGGCATTTACACAACATATTTCAGACGTACTATAAATTGTTCGAATACTTGTCTCTCAGCATTCCCACAAACATATTGTATACGTTCTATAGAATGTTGGAATACTTGTCTCTCAGCATTCCCACTAACATATTGTATACGTACTATAGAATGTTGGAACACTTGTCTCTCAGCATTCACACAAACATGTTTTGGATGTACTATAGAATGTTGGAACACTTGTCTCTCAGCATTCACACAAACATGTTTTGGATGTGCTATAGAATGTTGGAACACTTGTCCCTCAGCATTCACACAAACATGTTTTGGATGTACTATAGAATGTTGGAACATTTGTCCCTCTGCATTTACATGAGGAAACCATCCAAGAGTCTTTCAGTCTCCCATTGTGGACGTTTGAATGCTTGCCACAATGCCTAACACATTTTGGGCATGCAGTAATAACAAAATGTTGGGACATTTTTCTCTAGGCATTTACATTAAAAAAGACCATCTAACAGACCCCCAGCATTACATACAAAGCATTGCAGCCGTTTTGATGCTCGTTTATCAGCATTTACACTAGCGGTACATATTTTGGACTTGCAATACAAAAGCATGTTTGAATGCTTGTTTTTCAACATGTACGCTACATATTTTGGATATACTATAGTATGCTTGTCTTTCAGCATTTACACAAAAAAACATGCGTCAGTCTTTCATCCATCACACAACATATTTTGGACGTACTTTAGAACGTTGGAACACTTTGTCTTGAAACATTTACGCAAGGAAACTGTCCAACATTCTCTCAGAATTTACACAAAATATTTTGGATGTACAATAGCATATTTTAATGCCTGTTCCTCTGCATCTATACAACATATTTCTGGACTTTAAAGGCCTACTGAAATGACATTTTTTTTTATTCAAACGGGGATAGCAGATCCATTCTAGGTGTCATACTTGATCATTTCGCGATATTGCCATATTTTTGCTGAAAGGATTTAGTATAGAACAACGACAAAAAAGTTCGCAACTTTTGGTCTCTGATAAAAAAAAGCCTTGCCCGTACCGGAAGTAGCGTGACGACACCGGAGGAAGGACTGCTCACATTTTCCTATTGTTTACACCAGCAGCGAGAGAGATTCGGACCGAGAAAGCGACGATTACCCCATTAATTTGAGCGAGGATGAAAGATTCGTGGACGAGGAACGTGAAAGTGAAGGACTAGAGTGCAGTGCAGGACGTATCTTTTTTCGCTCTGACCGTAACTTAGGTACAAGCTGGCTCATTGGATTCCACACTCTCTCCTTTTTCTATTGTGGATCACGGATTTATATTTTAAAGCACCTGGGATACTATATCCTCTTGAAAATGAGAGTCGAGAACGCGAAATGGACATTCACAGTGACTTTTATCTCCACGACAATACATCGGTGAAGCTCTTTAGCTACTGAGCTAACGTGATAGCATCGGGCTTTACTGCATATAGAAACAAAACAAATAAGTCCCTGACTGGAAGGATAGACAGAAGATCAACAATACTACCAAACTCTGGACATGTAAATACACGGTTAATGCTTTCCAGCTTGGCGAAGCTTAGCAATGCTGTTGCTAACGACACCATTGAAGCTAACTTAGCTACGGAACCTCGACAGAGCTATGCTAAAAACATTAGCTCTGCACCTACGCCAGCTCTCATCTGCTCATCACGACCCCTGCTCACCTGCGTTCCAGCGATCAACGGTACGACGAACGACTTCACCCGATCACCGATGCGATTGGCGGCCCGGAGACGGAGGAAGTCAAGGTGAGGTCGTTCGGCTAGCGCATCTGCTATTCTCAAAGTCTTCTGGTTGTGTTGCTGTAGTCCGCCGCTAATACACCGATCGCACCTACAGCTTTCTTCTTTGCAGTCTCCATTGTTCATTAAACAAATTGCAAAAGATTCACCAACACAGATGTCCAGAATATTGTGGAATTTTAGGATGAAAACAGAGCTTTTTTGTATTGGATTCAATGGGTCCGAATACTTCCGTATCAACCGTTGACGTCACGTGCATACGTCATCATACATAGACGTTTTCAACCGGAAGTGTGGCGGTAAATTTAAAATGTCACTTTATAAGTTAACCCGGCCGTATTGGCATGTGTTGCAATGTTAAGATTTCATCATTGATATATAAACTATCAGACTGCGTGGTCGCTAGTAGTGGCTTTCAGTAGGCCTTTAAGTACCAAAGCATGTTTGAATGTTTGTCTCTCAACATCTACACTGCCTTTTAGTACCATTACCATATTTAAGATGTACTACGGCATGCTTGTCTTTCAGCATTTGCATCAAACCTCCCAGGAGTCTCACAGCATTTACACAAACTCTTATGGATGTTTTAATGCTTATTTCTCAGCACTAAAGCATGATTGAATGCTTGTCTCAGAGCCTACATTACATATTTAAGATGGTATAGCATGCTTTTCTCTCAGCATTTACACAAAACATGTTGGACGTGGAATAGCACATTTTAATGCTGGTTTCTCAGCACCTTTACAACATATTTTGGACTAATAAAGCATGTTTGAATGGTTGTTTCTCAGCACTTACACTACATACAGCATGTAGCATCATTCCCATATTTAGGTTGTACTACAGCATGATTTTTGTTCAGGGGGTATTTATTTATTTATTTTATTTTTTTTGTCAGAAAAAAATACAATCATGTGTGCTTACGGACTCCAACCCTTTTGTGCGATTGAGTGTGAATGAGTGTAAATGGGGGAGGGAGGTTTTTTGGGTTCAGTGTTTCCCACACATTCATTTATTTGTGGCGGCCCGCCACGAAAGAATTAAGGCCACCACAAAAAAATGTTATTTAAAATGTTTTTTTATTTTTTGTCCTGTCCAGCTTCTCAGGCAAATCATATAGTTGATGTAGATGCCCATATCGGTTGTTCAGATTTACTTTACAAAAGAGAAGTGTAGGATCAAGATTTTTGGAGCTCTTTGTTCAGTGGATCAGATGTTTGATGAAGCTTTGTGTCTATCTACCACCACTACTGTTTTCTGTTTATTTGTTACTGACTGTGGCAGGACACCTCTGCCTCTGTTTCACTTTATGTTGCTGGTAAATAATATGCTTGTAGTAGTAGGCTAAAGTTCAAATATTTAGTATGCTCTAATTAAAGGGGCAGAGCTTTAAGAGACATTTTAGCTTTTATATTTTTATAAGATATATTTTTTGTAAGAACCACAATTAATGAATCGAATCGTTAGGTGGCCAAAGATTCACATCCATAGTGAGTATACACTAGGGGTAGGGGTGCACATTACGTCGATCACGAGCTACCGGTCGATGGCGGAGGGTGTGTCAGTCAATCGCTAGCCGGGCATTAAAAAAATAGACCTAAAAATTAAAAAAAAGACCGGTCAACGCTTGAAAATTTGTCCCACGGACCGGGGGTTGGGTACTTTTTATTTGTATTTATTTTTTGGTCATAAAAAAATACAATCATGTGTGCTTACGGACTGCATCCCTGCAGACTGTATTGATATATATTGATATATAATGTAGGAACTACAAATATTAATAACAGAAAGAAACAACCCTTTTGTGTGAATGAGTGTGAATGGGGGAGGGAGGTTTTTTGGGTTGGTGCACTAATTGTAAGTGTATCTTGTGTTTTTTATGTGGATTTAATCAAAATTAAAAAAATTAAAATATATATTTTTTTTTAATTTCTTCTGCGGCCCAGTACCAATCGATCCACAGACCGGTACCGGGCCGCGGCCCGGTGGTTGGGGACCATTGATATAATGTACACTTATTCAGCCTGTTGTTCACTATTCTTTATTTATTTTAAATTGCCTTTCAAATGTCTATTCTTGGTGTTGGCTTTTATCAAATAAATTTCCCCCAAAAATGCGACTTATACTCCAGTGCGACTTATATACGTTTTTTTCCTTCTTTATTATGCATTTTCGGCCGGTGCGACTTATACCCCGGAGCGACTTATACTCCGAAAAATACGGTATATGAATGAGATAGATCCCCTCCATTTAGTCAGTTGAAAAGTAGCTGGCCTGCAGAAAAAGTGTGGGCACCCCTGGTATACACAATGAGACGATCATTTTGTTTCCTAATGATGCAGGAGTCCAAAGTGAAGATGCACCATCACTGCAGTATTTCAGCATTGGAGACTTTCCACCTAAAGACTACTTAGACCAGTAACCTGTCATCTCGTGTATCCTGTAACTAAGCCGCTTTCCTGCAAGAGTCAGGGATTAAACATTTTGCTTCAGGCCCCTTCAACATATGACTTTTATGTTATGGTTATTACTTTGGAGGCAGAGAACATTACGCATTTATTTTTCAGGGTGTATTAAAAATAATGCAATCTTCCAGTATTTTTATTTTCTCATATAAACCTAGTGGACTTTTTTTTTTTTTTTTTTTTTTTTTTTTAGATACCCGGTTCTTTTTTATTTGTATTTTACATCACAGTAAATTCAACATCTTTTAAGCTTCCCCCGTCGTTTGTGTATGCACAAAAGCAAAAACAGGAAGCGAGAGCTTTCAGGTGCCAACCGCACGCAGAGAAGCGCTCGCAAATATGCAAACAAACACGGGCCAAAACAACTTGAGGTGGCAGACAGCGCACCGCGGGGTATGTAAGCACTATTCGCAGGGGACCCTGTCACTCAAAGTGGCGGAAGTCAAAAGGGAATAACACCGTGCCACACAAGACACATCCGACCTAGGCAAACGCCACCCTGCACTTCCTGTGGATGCTCCCCCCAGCAAGGGAAGAAAACAGGAGGCAGTTGGGAGCAGCATGGGGCTGAGTAATGCATGCTGAAGGCTGTCTTTGGAAGCCCTTGGAAGGATGGATGTGTCTTGGCCATCTGTCTTGTACTGTCCAGGTTTGTAAATACCTGACACGAGACTGGGAGGCTGGATGGAAAGCTGACTGGCACAAAACAAAGCACTGGGAATACCAGCAGAAAAGGGGATAGAAAGAAAAGACACAAAATGAAAATATACTGTGTTTGCTACAAGACAAGTCTCCCCGTACAACAGCAATGTGATCACGCTAGTCAAGAATCCTCGAGTCTCTAGGACTAACGGCAAAAACGCTAGTCCAAGATCTTCTATGTGACAGTGCAAAACTGTTTTCAAGAATGCGCTGCAAAAATGTTAGTCCAAGATCCTCTATATCAGTGGTCCCCAACCTTTTTGTAGCTGCGGACCGGTCAACGCTTGGTGTATTTTTAAAAAAATAAAAAAAAAAATTTATTTTTTACATAAATAAATACAATCATGTGTGCTTACGGACTGTATCCCTGCAGGCTGTATTGATCTATATTGATATATAATGTATATATTGTGTTTTTTATGTTGATTTCATAAAAAAAATAAAAAATATTTTTTATTTTTTTTATTTTTATTTTTTTTATTTCTTGTGCGGCCCGGTACCACCGGTCCGCACTGCTCTATATGACAGTGTTTTGCTGTTTTTAAATAAAGTGCTGCAAAAATGTTAATCCAATCCAAGATCCTTTACATGACAGTGCTTCGCTGTTTTTAAATAAAGTGCTGCAAAAATGTTAGTCCAAGATCCTCTATATCAGTGGTCCCCAACCTTTTTGTAGCTGCGGACCGGTTGGGGGGGTGTATTTTTAAAAAAATACTTTATTTTTTTTAATTTTTTTTTACATAAATAAATACAATCATGTGTGCTTACGGACTGTATCCCTGCAGACTGTATTGACCTATATTGATATACAATGTATATATTGTGTTTTTTATGTTGATTTCATTAAAAAAAAAAAAAAAAATTTTTTTTTTTTTTTTTTTTTTTTTTTATATTTCTTGTGCGGCCCAGTACCAATTGGTCCGCGGCCCGGTACCGGGCCGCGGACCGGCGGTTGGGGACCACTGCTCTATATTACAGTGTTTTGCTGTTTTTAAATAAAGTGCTGCAAAAATGTTAGTCCAAGATCCTCTATATCAGTGGTCCCCAACCTTTTTGTAACTGCGGACCGGTCAACGCTTGAAAATTTGTCCCACGGACCGGTGTGAATGAGTGTAAATGGGGGAGGGAGGTTTTTTGGGTTCAGTGTTTCCCACACATTGATTTATTTGTGGCGGCCCGCCACGAAAGAATTAAGGCCGCCACAAAAAAATTGTATTTAAATGTTTTTATTTTTTTTTGTCCTGTCCAGCTTCTCAGGCAAATCATATAGTAGATGTAGATGCCCATATCGGTTGTTCACATTTACTTTACAAAAGAGAAGTGTAGGATCAAGATTTTTGGAGCTCTTTGTTCAGTGGATCAGATGTTTGATGAAGCTTTGTGTCTATCTACCACCACTACTGTTTTCTGTTTATTTGTTACTGACTGTGGCAGGACACCTCTGCCTCTGTTTCACTTTATGTTGCTGGTAAATAATATGGTTGTAGTAGTAGGCTAAAGTTAAAATATTTAGTATGCACTAATTAAAGGGGCAGAGCTTTAAGAGACATTTTAGATTTTATATTTTTATAAGATATATTTTTTGTAAGAACCACAATTAATAATTATATTTCAGTGAATAACTTATTGTTCAAATCTGTATATAAATATGTACATAAAGTGTTGTAATTATATTGTAAAATGGATGGATGGATGGACGTTTAAAACAAAACTGTTATTATTAATTAGTAAATATAAATTTTTTGAGACTTTTTAGAGAAAATCATATCATTGTAGTAAATTATGCAAATTACTCGATGATGTCATGGCGACCACGCCCATAGCCACGCCCCCACCGCCACAGGTATCTTGGCAGTTTATGGGAAACACTGGGGTTGGTGCACTAATTGTAAGTGTATCTTGTGTTTTTTATGTTGATTTAATAAAAAAATATATATATATATTTTTTTTTTTTTCTTTTTCTATTTCTTGTGCGGCCCGGTACCAATCAATCCACGGACCGGTACCGGGCCGCGGCCCGGTGGTTGGGGACCACTGCTCTATATGACAGGTCTATGCTGTTTTTTTAAGAATGTACTGCAAAAATGTTTGTCCAAGTTCCTCAATACGAAAGGGCTATGCTGTTTTTAAGAATTTACTGCAAAAATGTTCGTCCAAGATCCTCTGGATGCAGTGTTCTGCTGTTTTAAATAAAGTGCTGCAACAAAAAAAAAATTTTGTCATAAAAAAATACAATCATGTGTGCTTACGGACTGTATCCCTGCAGACTGTATTGATATATATTGATATATAATGTAGGAACCATATACATTATATATCAATATAGATCAATACAGTCTGCAGGGATACAGTCCGTAAGCACACATGATTGTATTTTTTGTCCATGGGACAAATTTTCAAGCGTTGACCGGTCCGCAGTTACAAAAAGGTTGGGGACCACTGCTCTATATGACAGGTCTATGCTGTTTTTAAGAATGTACTGCAAAAATGTTAGTCCAAGTTCCTCTATACGAAAGGGTTATGCTGTTTTTGCGAAAGTGCTGTGAAAATGTTAGTCCAATATACTCTACATGACAGTGCTTTGCTGTTTTTAAATAAAGTGCTGCAAAAATGTTAGTCCAAGATCCTCTATATGACAGGTCTATGCTGTTTTTTAGGAATGTACTGCAAAAATGTTAGTCCAAGTTCCTCAATACGAAAGGGCTATGCTGTTTTTAAGAATGTGCTGCGAAAATGTTAGTCCAAGATCCTCTATATGACAGTGCTCTGCTGTTTTTAAATAAAGTGCTGCAAAAATGTTAGTCCAAGATCCTCTATATGACAGTGCTCTGCTGTTTTTAAATAAAGTGCTGCAAAAATGTTAATCCAAGATCCTCTATATGACAGTGCTCTGCTGTTTTTAAATAAAGTGCTGCAAAAATGTTAATCCAAGATCCTCTATATGACAGTGCTCTGCTGTTTTTAAATAAAGTGCTGCAAAAATGTTAGTCCAAGATCCTCTATATGACAGTGCTCTGCGTATTTTAAGAATGTGTTGCAAAAATACTAGTCCAAGATCCTCTATATGACCGTACACTGCTATTTTAAATAAAGTGCTGCAAAAATGTTAATCCAAGATCCTCTATGGCAGTGCTCTGCTGTTTTTAAGAATGTGCTGCAAAAATGTTAGTCCATGATCCTCTGTGGCAGTGTATTGCTGTTTTTTTTTTATGTGCTGCAAAAATATTGATCTAAGATCCTCTATATAGACTATATTTTGAAGTTTTTAAGAACGTATTGAAAAAAATGTTAGTCCAAGATCCTCCATATGACAGTGACATGCTGTTTTTAAAAAATTGCTGCAAAAGTTAGTCCAAGGTTCTCTGAGACAGTGTTTTGCGTTTTTTTGTTTTTTTTAAATAAACCTAAAAAAAAAAAAGTTAGTCCAGGATCCTCTATATGACAGTGATCTGTTGTTTTTAAGAATGTTCTGCAAAATTCTTAGCCCAAGCTCCTCTAAATGACACTGCTCAGCAGTTTTTAAAAATGTGCTGCAAAAATGTTAGTCCAAGATCCTTTTTGTGACAGTTATCTGCTGTTTTTAAGAATGTTCCGTGATAACCCTAGTCCAAGATCCCCTCATTGACAGTGCTCTGCAGTTTTTATTAATGTGCTGCAAAAATGTAAGCTGCTGCCAAGGTTTAAACTGAGCACACGGGGTAGACTGAGGTCTTTCATATGTCAAATATGGCCAGCGGGTCGTCGACTGAATAGCCCCGATTTTTTCTGTTATGATGGCTTTATGTATACTAATTAATGATGTCCGATAATATTGGACGGCCGATATTATCGGCCGATAAATGCTTTAAAATGGGATATCGGAAATTATCGGTATCAGTTTCAAAAAGTAAAATGTATGACTTTTTAAAACGCCGCTGTGTACACGGACATAGGGAGAAGTACAGAACCCCAATAAACCATAAAGGCGCTGCCTTTGCGTGCCGGCCCAGTCACATAATATCTACGGCTTTTCACACAAGTGAATGCAAGGCATACTTGGTCAACAGCCATACAGGTCACACTGAGGGGGGGACGTATAAACAACTTTAAAGGCCTACTGAAACCCACTACTACCGACCACGCAGTCTGATAGTTTATATATCAATGATGAAATCTTAACATTATAACACATGCCAATACGGCCGGGTTAACTTATAAAGTGACATTTTAAATTTGCCGCTAAACTTCCGGTTCGAAACGCCTCTGCGGATGACGTATGCGCGTGACGTAGCCCGGCGAACACGGGTATGCCTTCCACATTGAAGCCGATACGAAAAAGCCCTGTTTTCATTTCATAATTCCACAGTATTCTGGACATCTGTGTTCGTGAATCTGTTTCAATCATGTTCATTGCATTATGGAGAAGGAAGCCAAGCAAGCAAAGAAGAAAGTTGTCGGTGCGAAATGGACGTATTTTTCGAACGTAGTCAGCCACAACAGTACACAGCCGGCGCTTCTTTGTTTACATTCCCGAAAGATGCAGTCAAGATGGAAGAACTCGGATAACAGAGACTCTAACCAGGAGGACTTTTGATTTGGATACACAGACGCCTGTAGAGAACTGGGACAACACAGACTCTTACCAGGATTACTTTGATTTGGATGACAAAGACGCAGACGTGCTACTGTGAGTATGCAGCTTTGGCTTTTTTTTGCGTATGTACGTAACTTTTTTAAAATATATAAGCTTTATGAACCTTGGGTTAGGTGAACGGTCTTTTGGGCTGAGTGATTGTGTGTGTTGATCATGTGTTTGAATTGTATTGGCGTGTTCTATGGAGCTAGGAGCTAGCAGAGGAGCTAGGAGCTAGCATAACACGTACCGTACCGGACGTGCGCGTCACGTACGTAACTTTTTAAAAATATATAAGCTTTATGAACCTTGGGTTAGGTGAACGGTCTTTTGGGCTGAGTGATTGTGTGTGTTGATCAGGTGTTTGAATTGTATTGGCGTGTTCTATGGAGCTAGGAGCTAGCAGAGGAGCTAGGAGCTAGCATAACAAACACGCAGGTGTTATTATGCAGGATTAATTTGTGGCATATTAAATATAAGCCTGGTTGTGTTGTGGCTAATAGAGTATATATATGTCTTGTGTTTATTTACTGTTGTAGTCATTCCCAGCTGAATATCAGGTACCGTGAGTATGCAGCCTTGGCTGCTAAACATTCGATAACTTGACCGTATGTGCGCGTCACGTACGTAACTTTTTAAAAATATATAAGCTTTATGAACCTTGGGTTAGGTAAACTGTCTTTTGGGCTGAGTGATTGTGTGTGTTGATCAGGTGTTTGAATTGTATTGGCGTGTTCTATGGAGCTAGGAGCTAGCAGAGGAGCTAGGAGCTAGCATAACAAACACGCAGGTGTTTTTATGCAGGATTAATTTGTGGCATATTAAATATAAGCCTGGTTGTGTTGTGGCTAATAGAGTATATATATGTCTTGTGTTTATTTACTGTTGTAGTCATTCCCAGCTGAATATCAGGTCACCCTCGGCTCTCACAGCATCTTCCCTATCTGAATAGCTTCAACTCCCCACTAGTCCTTCACTTGCACTTTACTCATCCACAAATCTTTCATCCTCGCTCAAATTAATGGGGAAATTGTCGCTTTCTCGGTCCGAATCTCTCTCACTTCATGCGGCCATCATTGTAAACAATAGGGAACTTTGCGTATATGTTCAACTGACTACGTCACGCTACTTCCGGTAGGTGCAAGCCTTTTTTTTATCAGATACCAAAAGTTGCAATCTTTATCGTCGTTGTTCTATACTAAATCCTTTCAGCAAAAATATGGCAATATCGCGAAATGATCAAGTATGACACATAGAATAGATCTGCTATCCCCGTTTAAATAAAAAAAATTCATTTCAGTAGGCCTTTAACACTGTTACAAATATGCGCCACACTGTGAACCCACACCAAACAAGAATGACGAACACATTTCGGGAGAACATCCGCACCGTAACACAACATAAACACAACAGAACAAATACCCAGAACCCCTTGCAGCACTAACTCTTCCGGGAGACTACAAAATACACCCCCCCCCGATACCCCCTGGTGATATTGGGAAAGGGGGGCAGAGTAAAACATATCACTCAAAGGCTGGACCCTCGGGAGGGGGGTCCAGACTGAGTCCAAGGGAAACAACCTCATTTTCCATAGCACACATAAACATGTTACATATAATCACAACAACTCGCAACCTCAGAGATTTGGAGGACAGCGCAAAGAAAGAGGCTTCAAAAGAAAAGTTTAGACAAGACAAGACAAAGAGAGAAAGCAAGGAGAAGACGGGAGGAGAAAAAAATGCGACCGCCCTCACCAGAGGCAAGACAGAAAGAAAAAAAATGACGCACAGATAGCTTCTTCTTTTTTTGGTCCGGGCATTCCCGTTTAAGTCGGTACCGGTGCCATTATGGAACTGGGTTTCGGTGCCCATCCCTAATTTTGAAGCCAAAAAAAAATGGCCAAATGAACTGAAAAAAATCAATACAACAGTAGCACTGGCGACAAGATGAGACCAAACCAATCGGAGCGTAATGTTTAGTATCGTAGCCATTGATTGGCTGAGCCTCAGGCAGCATTAACATATTGGATTAAAGGAGTGTAAAGTTATTTCATGTTGAGAGGGCTTCCTCTCTGGCCTTTCCCTCTTCCTTATCTCTCCTGGTTCATTCTGTTTTTTGGTCTTGTCTTAAATTGGTTTGCTCCGGGGGTGTTTTCCTGGTCTCAAACTGAGCCCGAATCGGTCAAGGTTCTGGTTCTGTCCACCCTGCAAGTGTATGTCTGTTCTTGGACAAGTTTGTACTGAAAATGTAATGGTGTCGCACTTTTTGAAGTGCAATGAATATAAACTTCAATCAATCAATAACAATCAGGGCTGTCAAATAACAAATTTTAGGAATCAGATTAATCACTTTTGGGAATTTTGATTATTCGTGCTTAATCACAGGTGGTTACTTGCTTGCGTAACTCAAATTTGCTTAAACATATTTGTACACAAATGCAATTTTATTGTCAGAATATCATTTACGCCTGTAAAAAAGTTTAAATTAATAGAATAAAATGGCTTGTCTAAATATCGAGGTTATTTTTTCAAGTTAATTTTAATCATGCATGCAAGTAATTTACTGAGATTAATCAAGGTTAATCAAAATTCAAAATTGTAATGAATAGGATTTTTTTTTTTATTATCTGTTAGGTCGTGGTCGCATGGGGATGCATGGAGCATTCTCCCAGGATGCAGACGGAACTCCGGAGGCAAAGTGCAGGTAAGGGAATTATTTAATGTCCATAAAAGAGACAGGATACAAGCAAAAGCAAAGCTAAAGCTTAGCAAAAGGAAAACAAGCATAGGTAAACAACGTATAGGTAACGGCGTAACGTGTTGCATGGAGGCAAATAAGACAGCCAGACCGAGTGTGGCGAAAGGCAGGAATAAATAGCTCTCTGATTAGGGCCTGGGAGCAGGTGAGCATCCTGAACACTAACCAGAGGCAGGTGAAAATAATCAGCACCCATGACAACCAAGAAACACAAACCCAGGAGTGCTGAAACGGAACTAAGGGAGTCTTAAACTAAAACAAAACATGATCCGGGCAATGGATCATCACATTATCGTTTGAAAGCTCCAATTTTAACACTGAAATTTAATATTGGTATGTCGGTTTTTAGCCGACTGCTAACATAATTCTAAAAAGTTCGACTTATGCATTTAAGCCCTAGAACGTGGATTGCATTTTATTCCATTTTTATTCATAATGTTGTATTTACATCAACATTTTTTTCTGTAAAACATAATGCTTTTCAGATACATTGACACATGCTAAATTTATCATGCTAACTTTTTTGGCAAATTTTTCAGATATACACCACAGTCATATTTTGGGACTTGCTTTTACCCTTACCATGCTAGCGTTAGCATGTCAGCTCTTTCAGATATCCAAAACTCATCCATTTTGGTCCTTGACGCATGCTAACTGTTATATTTTTTTGGCTTTCGTCTTTCAGTACTGTACTTTTCGGAGTATACACTACCGTTCAAAAGTTTGGGGTCACCCAAACAATTTTGTGGAATAGCCTTCATTTCTAAGAACAAGAATAGACTGTCGAGTTTCAGATGAAAGTTCACTTTTTCTGGCCATTTTGAGCGTTTAATTGACCCCATAAATGTGATGCTCCAGAAACTCAATCTGCTCAAAGGAAGGTCAGTTTTGTAGCTTCTGTAACGAGCTAAAGTGTTTTCAGATGTGTGAACATGATTGCACAAGGGTTTTCTAATCATCAATTAGCCTTCTGAGCCAATGAGCAAACACATTGTACCATTAGAACACTGGAGTGATAGTTGCTGGAAATGGGCCTCTATACACCTATGTAGATATTGCACCAAAAAGCAGACATTTGCAGCTAGAATAGTCATTTACCACATCAGCAATGTATAGAGTGTATTTCTTTAGGGGGGGGGGGGGTTACCCACATATGCGGTCCTCTCCAAGGTTTCTCATAGTCATTCACATTGACGTCCCACTGGGGTGAGTTTCCCTTGCCCGTATGTGGGCTCTGTACCGAGGATGTCGTTGTGGCTTGTACAGCCCTTTGAGACACTTGTGATTTAGGGCTATATAAGTAAACATTGATTGATTGATTGATTGATTTAAAGTTAAGACTAGTTTAAAGTTATCTTCATTGAAAAGTACAGTGCTTTTCCTTCAAAAATAAGGACATTTCAATGTGACCCCAAACTTTTGAACGGTAGTGTAAGTCGCTCCGGAGTATAAGTCGCACCTGCCGAAAATGCATAATAAAGAAGGCAAAAAACATATATAAGTCGCACTGGAGTATAAGTCGCATTTTTGGGGGAAATGTATTTGATAAAAGCCAACAGCAAGAATATACATTTGAAAGGCAATTGAAAATGTCTAAAGAATAGTGAACAACAGGCTGAATAAGTGTACGTTATATGAGGCATAAATAACCAACTGGTATGTTAACGTAACATATTATGGTAAGAGTCATTCAAATAACTATAACATATAGAACATGCTATACGTTTACCAAACAATCTGTCACTCCTAATCGCTAAATCCTATGAAATCTAATACGTTTTGTCTCTTACGTGAATGAGCTACATAATATTATTGGATATTTTACGCTAATGTGTTCATAATTTCACACATAAGTCGCTCCTGAGTATAAGTCGCACCCCGGGCCAAACTATGAAAATAACTGCGACTTATAGTCCGAAATATACGGTATCTGTATTTAAATCAGCATTTTTTTTATGTAGAACAATATGATTTTCAGATACGCTGGCATTTGCCTTTCGCTTTGCTACAAAAAGGTCAACAGGCTGCAGTTTAATTTGGATATTTGAGAATTTAGGATTGCTCGAAAATAATCGATCATCAATTTATTCGGGTTGGTTTAACTCAGCGTTTCTCAAAGTGTGGGGCGCGCCCCACTGGTGGGGAATAGAGACATGACAGGTGGGGCGCGAGGAACGGGAGGAAATTTCACCTTGATTTTTTTTATTTTTTTATTATTATATTCTTTGATTTTTTTTTTTTACTATGCTTTCATTTTCTATACACACTGTAAATCACTTTGTGATTCTGTCTGTGAAATCAGCTATATAGATAAATGTAAATTACTTATTTTTCCTGTAGGCTTTACATTTCTAGGTAGGAGCGAAAGTTTGACAGACAGCAACAGTAACTAATGGGGGCGGGGCTAAGCGGAAGCTTTGTGAATGGCGAGTCACTGTGCGAGGATTTGCTGTTTTGCAAATACATCAAAAATAGAGCCACTGCTGATGAGCTGTTCAAGATAATGGACAGTTTCCTCAAAGAACACGACCTTAAATGGGAAAACTGTGTGGGCTTTTGCTCTGATGGCGCACAGACCATGGCAAAGTCAAGAAAAGGGCTGCAGGCTCTAATAAAGAGGGTTGCGCCAAATGCGCATTGGACACACTGTGTGTCATTCACTCACGTCAAGGCAGCTCAGCCCCGAACTCAATGAGGTTTTAACAGTGGCAGTGTCAAGCCTGCAACCCCCATTTGAAAAGCTGTGCAGTGCAAAACAGGCTCATTGCAGCCACTAATGCTGGAGTACTGGAAAACTCATGTTCACTGGCCCTGTCCTCCTTTTAATGCTGGAGTACTGTAAAACTCATGTTCACTTGCCCTGTCCTCCTTTTTTTGGCAAAGATTGCAAAGTGGTACTTTTATTTTCATTTATTATTGAACTTGATGCAAGTTATTTGATTTATTATTGAACTTGATGCAAGTTATAACACTTTTATTTGATTTATTATTGAACTTGATGCAAGTTATAACCCTTTTTTTGATTTATTATTGAACTTGATGCAAGTTATTTGATTTATTATTGAACTTGATGCAAGTTATAACACTTTTTTGATTTATTATTGAACTTGATGCAAGTTATAACACTTTTATTTGATTTATTATTGAACTTGATGCAAGTTATAACACTTTTTTTGATTTATTATTGAACTTGATGCCAGTTATAACACTTTTGTTTTATTTATTATTGAACTTGATGCAAGTTATAACACTTTTGTTTTATTTATTATTGAACTTGATGCAAGTTATTTGATTTATTATTGAACTTGATGCAAGTTATAACACTTTTTTTTATTTATTATTGAACTTGATGCAAGTTATAACACTTTTATTTGATTTATTATTGAACTTGATGCAAGTTATAACACTTTTGTTTTATTTATTATTGAACTTGATGCAAGTTATAACACTTTTGTTTTATTTATTATTGAACTTGATGCAAGTTATTTGATTTATTATTGAACTTGATGCAAGTTATAACACTTTTTTTGATTTATTATTGAACTTGATGCAAGTTATAACACTTTTATTTGATTTATTATTGAACTTGATGGAAGTTATAACACTTTTTTTGATTTATTATTGAACTTGATGCAAGTTATAACACTTTTGTTTTATTTATTATTGAACTTGATGCAAGTTATAACACTTTTGTTTTATTTATTATTGAACTTGATGCAAGTTATTTGATTTATTATTGCACTTGATGCAAGTTATAACACTTTTATTTGATTTATTATTGAACTTGATGCAAGTTATAACACTTTTTTTGATTTATTATTGAACTTGATGCAAGTTATAACACTTTTGTTTGATTTATTATTGAACTTGATGCAAGTTATAACACTTTTGTTTTATTTATTATTGAATTGATGCAAGTTATTTTATTTGATATTGAACTTGATGCAAGTTATACCACAGCTGCACAGTTATTTTATTTATTATTGAACTTGATTTTATTTTATGTTATTGAGTTTGAATGTATAAAACTTGATGTTACTTGATGTTCGATAAATTTGAAAATGTTAAGCTTGGCATTAGCGTTGTGTTGGGGCGATGGGGGCAGGTGGGGCTTGAAAACTCCCCCTTGTCCAAAGTGGGGGATGACAAAAAAAGTTTGAGAACCACTGGTTTAACTGTAATGCACAAAGTACCCGACAAGGTAGATGCAGCTACAGTTTCACCCACTTCAGTTTCAGTCTAAGCCCTTAAAAAAAAAAAGCTTTTACAAAATAGAGTTTTAAGCCACACTAGTCAGTCGGATTTAACGGGTCTCAAATTAAAAGAGATAATTAGCCTCGCGTTTTTGCTCCCAATGTGTCAAAGCGCTGGCCTAATTGCCTCATCATGTCATTACGACGTCGACATGCAGGGCGGGAGCGACGCTAGGTGTGCTGAAATAACTAATGGCTCGCCCCACGCTGTGGCCAAAATATCCCGGAACACCATCAGACCGCTCCACACAACATACGGGGCGCCGACGCTTGACTGCTTGGATTAATGCGATGGGAAAGGTTTCTTTTTTTTTTTTTGCTGGTGATTTCAGCATGTGTACCCCAAATGGCTCCGGAAATTAAAAAGCTGACTAAACCGACTCCAGGCAATTAAAATGCACCGCTGATAGTGGAAATGACATCAGCCGTACAGATTGCTTACATTTATCTATTACTATTCTATTTTTCCATCAATTTTTGCTCCTTTATTTATATTTGTAGTTCTGAATAATATGTAAAATTATATTTTATTTCATTTATATTCATGCATTTCCTTCTCCATTTAAAGGCCTACTGAAAGCCACTACTAGCGACCACGCAGTCTGATAGTTTATATATCAATGATGAAATCTTAACATTGCAACACATGCCAAAACGGCCGGGTTAACTTATAAAGTGACATTTTAAATTTCCCGCTAAACTTCCGGTTGAAAAACGTCTATGTATGATGACGTATGCGCGTGACGTCAATCGTGAAACGGAAGTATTGGTACACCATTGAATCCAATACAAAAAAGCTCTGTTTTCATCTCAAAATTCCACAGTATTCTGGACATCTGTGTTGGTGAATCTTTTGCAATTTGTTTAATGAACAATGAAGACTGCAAAGAAGAAAGCTGTACGTGTTGATGGAAGCAGATCAGAATCATATCCATATTTAAGTGTTACTTCTTTCTAAAACTCCTATAGTCATATTTACATCAGCTAATGTCTCGTGTGGTACAAAGTGCTTGGATTCGAGTGTCCTTGAGTAGACAGGCAGAGCGCTGTTGAGACTGCCATAACATTCCTTAGATAAGGAGCACAGGGCAGTGCTGAGCTTGGGGGGACAGGAGGTGGAGGGGAGACCGATCTGGACCGGGCTGGGGAACGCTGGTGTGCTGGATTGGTCTCAGGTTTGTCCTCTAAGCTTGGGGAATAAACCACAAAATACCAACTTCTGCCTGGTGATTGAATATAAACAACAGCATATTGCCATAAAAAGAATCTGGGAGAGACTAGCAATTTGAATTCCCCATTGGAGGAATGCTGGTCAACGCAACAGTGTGATCGGTGTATTAGCGGCTGGCTGCAGCAACACAACCAGGAGGACTTTGACTTGGATAGCAGACGCGCTAGCCGACGCTAGCCGCCGACCGCACGGATGATCGGGTGAAGTCCTTCGTCCTTCCGTCGATCGCTGGAACGCAGGTGAGCACGGGTGTTGATGAGCAGATGAGGGCTGGCTGGCGTAGGTGGAGCGCTAATGTTTTTATCATAGCTCTGTGAGGTCCCGTTGCTAAGCTAGCTTCAATGGCGTCCTTAGCAACAGCATTTTTAAGCTTCGCCAAAATGGAAATTATTAACCGTGTATTTACATGTCCATGGTTTAATAGTATTGTTGATCTTCTGTCTATCCTTCCAGTCAGTGGTTTATTTATTTTGTTTCTATCTGCATTTGAGCCTGATGCTATCACGTTAGCTCAGTAGCTAAAGAGCTTCACCGATGTATTGTCGTGGAGATAAAAGTCACTGTGAATGTCCATTTCGCGTTCTCGACTCTCATTTTCAAGAGGATATAGTATCCGAGGTGGTTTGAAATACAAATCCGTGATCCACAATAGAAAAAGGAGAAAGTGTGGAATCCAATGAGCCAGCTTGTACCTAAGTTACGGTCAGAGCGAAAAAAGATACGTCCTGCACTGCATTCTAGTCCTTCACTCTCACGTTCCTCATCCACGAATCTTTATCCTAGCTCAAATTAATGGGGTAATCGTCGCTTTCTCGGTCCAAATCTCTCTCGCTGCTGGTGTAAACAATGGGGAAATGTGAGCAGCCCTCCAGCCTGTGACGTCACGCTACTTCCGGTACAGGCAAGGCTTTTTTTTATCAGCGACCAAAAGTTGCGAACTTTATCGTCATTGTTCTCTACTAAATCCTTTCAGCAAAAATATGGCAATATCGCGAAATGATCAAGTATGACACATAGAATGGATCTGCTATTCCCGTTTAAATAAAAAAAATTCATTTCAGTAGGCCTTTAAGACATGTTGAATTGCGTGTCCAAAAACTATTACAATAAAAATGCAAA
>NC_084742.1:2939444-3016944 GCF_033978785.1 Entelurus aequoreus | reverse complement strand
ACAATTAGTGCACCAACCCAAAAAACCTCCCTCCCCCATTTACACTCATTCACACAAAAGGGTTGTTTATTTCTGTTATTAATATTCTGGTTCCTACATTATATATCAATATATATCAATACAGTCTGCAAGGGATACAGTCCGTAAGCACACATGATTGTGCGTGCTGCTGCTCCACTAATAGTACTAACCTTTAACAGTTAATTTTTACTAATTTTCATTCATTACTAGTTTCTATGTAACTGTTTTTATATTGTTGTACTTTCTTTTTTATTCAAGAAAATGTTTTTAATTTATTTATCTTATTTTACTGATTTTTTTAAAAAGTACCTTACCTTCACCATACCTGATTGTCCAAATTAGGCATAATAATGTGTTAATTCCACGATATCGGTATCGGTAATTAAAGAGTTGGACAATATCGGAATATCGGATATCGGCAAAAAGCCATTATCGGACATCCCTACAAACAACCCAACAAGATGCCTTTTTATAAAGTACATTTGCATTCTTATGTGAGTCGTCCTCGAGTGGCTGATCACAATTAAAATGTTAATGAATTCATTAATGCAGATAAGCTCTTCTGTAGAAGGCTGATAAGGAATGGGAAAAAAGTGGTGAAAACATCCATCATGAAGGATTAATGATTGTTTTTTATACAGAAGGGGCACCTCACAACCTGGAAAAATACTGTATTTTACAAAATATAGTTTTTGGTTGTTTTTTATCGTTCATACGAATGCAATGTTTTTATGTTGTATTGTAGTTTGGATTATTTCAAATACCGTATTTTTCGGACTATAAGGCACACTTAAAATCTTTAAATGTCCTCAAAACTCGACAGTGCGCCTTATAACCCGGTGCGCCTGATGTACGGAATAATTTTGGTTGTGCTTAGCCACCTCGAAGCTATTTTATTGGGTTTATTTACATGGTGAAATGAAGTGTGACCAGTAGATGGCAGTCGCACATAAGAGATGCGTGTAGACTGCAATATGATGGCAGTCACACATAAGAGATACGTGTAGACTGCAATATGACTCAAGTAAACAACACCAAAATTGTATATATGTTCCATTGAAAATATAGAACATTACACACGGCACTCAAAAATCTATGAAAATGTTTTAGTACGACTTTGTTGAACTATGAAGGCGCACCGCTTGATGGATTGTACAACATGCGAGTATTATTATGGTGTGTGTATATGGTAAGAAATTATCTGCCGTTTTGTTTCGCAATATTATGCAAAAGAGACTTTTCTTACCTTCTAGTACCTGCTGATCTGTATTTGGGATCTGCATAAGTCCTGAAAATTTGCACGCGTCTGCCTTTGTTGTCGGTGCCGACACCGTAGTCGATAAACTTCTTCTTTTTCTCTATCTTCTTGTTATGGGACATTCGTCCTCCGCTGTTGCCATTTCTAATATAAAGTAGTGTAAAGTTCTTACTTGTATCTGTCAGTAAACTCGCCATGAAAGTGCTAAAACATACCGGTGTAGTGTGTTTACATTATTCAAACTTTAGTTATTAGAGAGTTCCGGTCGGACGGTTTTTCACGGGACACATTTTGTTGTTGTTTCCGGATGAGGAGATGCTGCTCCGTTGTTGATTGAAGTAAAGTCTGTATGTCATTAAAACAGTTAGCGCCATCTTTTGACACTTCTTCCACTCCCGTCCTTGCACGCTACACCGCTACAACAAAGATGACGGGGAGAAGACGCTGCCGAAGGTGAGCCACGTGAATAAGACCGCCCACAAAACGGCGCATCCGGAAACGACTGTAAGAAAGCGGCTTGAAGATGATCTGTAAAACATCATCCATGCAACATTTTGACCAAAGAACCACCATCACATGTTATGTAGACTAGGGATGTCCCGATCCGATATTTGGATCGGATCGGCCGCTGATATTTGCCAAAAAATGCGTATCGGCAAGGCATGGGAAAATGCCGATCCAGATCCAGTTTTTAAAAAAAACTCCGGTCCGTGTTTTCCAACGCACCGATTTAAATAATGCATTCCACTTTTCTGCTGCTCCCTAATTTCCGTTCCGCATTTTCCAGCACACCTTCAACACATCCACAGGTCTGTGGATTCTCACGCAGTTGCTTTTAGCTGCTGGCATTACACGACAGGCTCTTCTCACTCTTCTCTGTGTCTCCCTCTCACAGACAGCAAGCGCACCTTCTTACACACGTCACATACCGTCACGTCATACGTCACATAGGTATACGCTCTCCCCGAGCAGAGAGGTAGCAGCATGGCTAACGTTAGCTGTGATGCTAGCGCAGCCGTGCGAGCAACGTTCCCTCTAAGGTGCGCGCCTGTGCAATTGCGCACTGCTCAAGCGTCCTCTGCGCATAGCAATTATATGCCGCGCACACAATCAAATAAAAAAATAAGCGCATAACAATTTTCGACACGACAGAGAAAACAGTTTTCGTCATCATTGTTCAAATATTGTAACGTCAGTCGAGACGCTTATCTCCATTCGGTGCCACACGCCTACACCATCAAAATGCCGAGGCAAACATTTCCACATCAACACCGTATGAAAAAATTAGTGATTATTTTAGTTGTGATTTCCTTCTCTGCATGAAAGTTTACAAGTAGCATATATTAATGCAGTATGAAGAAGAATGTTTTAATGTAGACATGCAAGCCTTGAAAGAACATTTGGAAAATCAAGACTACCGTATTTTCCGCACCATAAGCCGCACCTAAAAACCACAATTTTTGTCAAAAGCAGACAGTGCGGCTAATAACCCGGTGCGCCTTATATATGGATTAATATTCATATTTATTTTCATAAGGTTTAGGTCTCGCAACTACGGTAAACAGTCGCCATCTTTTTTCCCCGTAAAAGAGGAAGCGCTTCTTCTTCTACGGTAAGCAACCGCCCCCATAGAAGAGGAAGCGCTTCTTCTTCTACTGTAAGCAACCGCCAAGGTGAGCACCCGCCCCCGTAGAAGAAGAAGCTCGCGGATATTTAATTTCATTTGTGTGTTTCCTTAAAGACAACAAAATGTCTCCTCCTAAGAGACACGCGTACAAGGTTCCACTGACTTTTGATATTCATGTGAACCGCACTGTGGATACAACGGGAACACGTACGGTGAATATTCGCACCACAGGGAATGAGAAGTGGTTCTAGCTTGCCATGCTAATGGCCAGAAACTTCCACCCACGGTGATATTCAAAAGGAAGACCTTGCCAAAAGAGAACTTTCCAGCCGGCGTCATCATAAAAGCTAACTCGAAGGGATGGATGCATGAAGAAAAGATGAGCGAGTGGTTGATAGACGTTTACGCGAAGACACCGGGTGACTTTTTTCACGCAGCGCCGTTCCTGTTGATCTACGACTGCATGCGCGTCCACATCACAGATGGTGTCAAAAAACAAGTGAAGCACACCGAAGAAGAATAATTCGAAGGAATTTGTGGATGAGTAATAACTTCAGAAAGTGAGCTTTAATGTTTATTTTGTGTGTTGCGTGACACTAACGTATGAGCAACGTTGAGTTATTGATGTTGCTATTGCTCTGCACTATTTTGAGTGTTACTATTTTTGTTATTGCACATTTGCACATTACATTTTGGGAGTGAACAGAGTTGTTAGAACGCTGGTTTGTAATATATTATTAAAGTTTGACTGACCTATCTGACTGTTTTGTTGACATCCCTTTAGCGTAGCGTAGGTGCGGCTATTAGCACGGGGCGGCTAATAGGTAAACAAAGTTTTGAAATATGCCGTTCATTAAACGTGCGGCTAATAACACGGGGCGCCTTATGGTGCGGAAAATACGGTACATTTCCTGCAAATGAGTGCATTTCAACCCTATATTTTAACTTTAGAGTTATTCTCATATCAAACTCTTTTGGCTGTCTTTTTGACACTTACATCCGGCGCCCCCCTCCACACCCCGGATTATTATTAATAATGTAAATAATTCAATGTGATTATCTTGTGTGATGACTGTATGATGATGATAGTATATATCTGATAGTATATATCTGTATCATGAATCAATTTAAGTGGACCCCGACTTAAACAAGTTGAAAAACTTATTGGGGTGTTACCATTTAGTGGTCAATTGTACGGAATATGTACTTCACTGTGCAACCTACTAATAAAAGTCTCAATCAATCAATCAATCAAAACACATAGAATCATAATACTGCTGTGGTTAGATGCATCAAGTGTTCATTCAAGGCTAAGGCAAAATATCGAGATATATATCGTGTATCGCAATATGGCCTTAAAATATCGCAATATTAAAAAAAGGCCATATCGCCCAGCCCTAATTCAATGATGCCATTTCTGTTTGGCATGTATCATTTTGTCTATTTTGTGTTTATCCTTGAATAAACAGGTCAGTTTCTTGTTACCAACCATTGTGTATTATTCAAACTCACCTAATTCAGCTGGCTAGTTGTTATCAAGAGTACTAAAACCCTTTTCAACATGATTCTGACAACTAAGTAGGCTAAATAACTTGAAACTTTAATACATGCTCGGATAGGCCAGTATCGGTCAGTATCGGTATCGGATCGGAAGTGCAAAAACAATATCGGCATCGGATCGGAAGTGCAAAAACCTGGATCGGGACATCCCTAATGTAGACCACAAGGAAGTGTTTTACATTTAGAAAAAAACAATAATGATATGACCCCTTTAATGCGCCTTTTGTATGAAAACAGGTCTGACTAGACCCGCTCATCGGCAGTGCGCCTTATCACCCGGTGCGCCCTATGGTCCAGAAAATACGGTAGTAAAACAAATTACTAGAGATGATTACTATATGCGTTAAAATGTAATATCGGAAATTATCGGTATCAGTTTTTTTATTATCGGTATCGGGTTGTTGTTTTTTTGTTTGTTTTTTTTTGTTGTTTTTTTTTAATTAAATCAACATAAAAAACACAAGATACACTTACAATTAGTGCACCAACCCAAAAAACCTCCCTCCCCCATTTACACTCATTCACACACAAGGGTTGTTTCTTTCTGTTATTAATATTTTGCTTCCTACATTATATATCAATATATATCAATACAGTCTGCAAGGGATACAGTCCGTAAGCACACATGATTGTGCGTGCTGCTGCTCCACTAATAGTACTAACCTTTAACAGTTAATTTTACTCATTTTCATTCATTACTAGTTTCTATGTAACTGTTTTTACATTGTTTTACTTTCTTTTTTATTCAAGAGAATGTTTTTAATTTATTCATCTTATTTTATTTGATTCATTTTTTTAAAAAGTACCTTATCTTCACCATACCTGGTTGTCCAAATTGGGCATAATAATGTGTTAATTCCACGACTGCATATATCGGTTGATATCGGTATCGGTAATTAAAGAGTTGGACAATATCGGAATATCGGATATCGGCAAAAAGCCATTATCGGACATCCCTACAAATTACACCTAACAATGGAGTGGTGAGAGCAGAATAATGAATAGTATCAACAGTGCAGTGTAAAAGTCGATGTGGTTACTTTGAAATGAAGTAAACGCAGTCCCAAAGGAATAAATCCCGCGCAGTCCCTTTCTGACGTAACATCCACATTTCGATGTTTGGCCCCTGAGCCCTTGGGCTCTTGAAACTACGGCTCTCTTCATTATGTAGTTGAATAGCCTTGTCCTAGGGCAGGGGTCGGAAACCCAAAATGTTGAAAGCGCCATATTGGACCAAAAATATTTTAAAAAATCTGTCTAGAGCCACAAAAGTGTTATAGTGAAGTCAACACATAAATAAGGGTCTACATGATTTATATTAGCCTACTATTAAAATGACTATGTGTCGCAGGTGACACAAATCTTTGTTGACAGAAATGTTGAAATGTAATATTTATTCTACACATTTTTACAACATTGGAAAACATTAGTAAAATGCAGACTTCTCAGAAGGTGAGATAACTCCTCTAAATCAGTGGTCCCCAACCAATTGGTCAACGCTTGAAATTTGTCCCACGGGGGGGGGGGGGGGTGGGGGGGGGGGGGATTATTATTTTATTTTATTTTTTTTAATTTTTTTTTTCCATAAAGAAATACAATCATGTGTGCTTACGGACTGTATACCTGCAGACTGTATTGATCTATATTGACATACACATACACATATGTATATATAGTGTTTTTATGTTGATTTAATTTAAAAAAAAAAAAAAAATAAATAAATAAAAAATAATTTTTATTTTTTTTATTTTTTTTTATTTTTAAATTTCTTGCGCGACCCGGTACCGGTCCGCGGACCGATTGGTACCGGGCCGCGCAAGAAATTAAAAAAAAATAAAATAAAATAAAAAAATTTTTTTTTTTTTTTTTTGTTTTTTTTTTGTTTAAATTAAATCAACATAAAAACACTATATATACATATTGTGTATGTGTATGTCAATATAGATCAATACAGTCTACAGGTATACAGTCCGTAAGCACACATGATTGTATTTCTTTATGAAAAAAAGAAAAAAAAGAGAAAAAAAATCCCCCCCCCCCCCCCCCCCCCCCCCCCCCCCCCCGGTCCGTGGGACAAATTTTCAAGCATTGACTGGTCCCCAGCTACAAAAAAGGTTGGGGACCACTGCTCTAAATGACTAGTGTAGAATGGCCAAAGGTATAGATGTGTGTGTCCAAGTTAAAGGAAATGGCGGGCTATCTTCTTCGAATGGATATATAACAATCTATGCAAGCTGGGTTATGTTTGCTGTGGTCTATAATGGCACACAAACCACTATCAGAAATGCAGGCAATATTACATACAGATAATATGTCATGAGAACATGCAAATTTAAAATTACCGTAATTTCCGGACTATAAGCCGCACCTGACTATAAGCCGCACCAGCTAAATTTAGGGGAAAATACAGATTGCTCCACATATAAGCCGCACCTGACTATAAGCCGCAGGGTTTTGATGTGTAATTAGCGTAGTATATAGGGGTTCCTGCTACCACGGAGGGATTGTCGGGACAAAGATGACTGTTTGGGAACGCAAAGCGTCCCATTTATTAACAATAAATCTTTAAATCATTCAATCAAACTTTCACATCTTTGACATGGCGAACAGCATTCGTGCAGAGTACAAATAATACAACGCTGCAAAGTAATACAAAGTGCTCGCCTGTACGTTATCAAAATAACCAGCCTACCGGTATATGAAAAGTCAGTCTTTAATCATTGTGTCATCGTCTTCCTCCTGCGTACTAAAACCACCGAAAATCTCTTCGTCGGTGTCGGAGAAGAACAGGCCGTAAATAAGCCGCACCCTTGTATAAGCCGCATGGGACCAGAACGAGGGGGGAAAGTAGCGGCTTATAGTCCGGAAATTACGGTAAATACACAGAGGACATAAGTAAAGGAAATGAAATGAGCTCAAATATACCTACAAGTGAGGCTTGATGATGCAATACGTACATAGAGCGTCGATTAGCTTGTAGTCATGCACTGACCAAATATGCTTGATAAGCACTCCACACAAGTTATTAACATCAACAAAGTTCACCTTTGTGCATTCACACACAGCATTAAACGTTTGGTGGACAAAATGAGACAAAGAAGGAGTGGCATAAAATATGTCCTTCTCTGGCATCGTTGAAGAAAGTTATACATGTAAACAAACTACGGTGAGTTCAAGGACCGCCAAAGTTAGTTTAGCTTGCCAAATGCTCTCAGGGAATCGTGTTTAACATAAACAGTGGGATTTCAAACAATTAAGAAGGTTTGTGTCATGTTGTCCTCCCACAGAAACCATATTAAAGCAAAAATATATGTTTTCCTTCATCTTTTTCTATTTTCATACATTTTTAATAAAGCTCCAGGGAACCACTAGGGCGCAGGTTGCAGACCCCCGTCCTAGGGGTTAAAGGCCTACTGAAAGCCACTACTACCGACCACGCAGTCTGATAGTTTTATATATCAATGATGAAATCTTAACATTGCAAACACATGCCAATACGGCCGGGTTAACTTATAAAGTGACATTTTAAAATTCCCGGGAAATATCCTGCTGAAACATCGCGGTATGATGACGTATGCGCGTGACGAAGTCCGAGTAACGGAAGTTATGGTACCCCGTAGAATCCTATACAAAAAGCTCTGTTTTCATTTCATAATTCCACAGTATTCTGGACATCTTTTGCAATTTTTTTAATGAACAATGAAGGCTGCAAAGAAGACAGTTGTAGGTGGGATCGGTGTATTAGCAGCGGACTACAGCAACACAACCAGGAGGACTTTGTTGGAGCGCTAGCCGCCGACTTCACCTTGACTTCCTACGTCTCCGGGCCGCCAAACGCATCGGGTGAAGTCCTTCGTCCTTCTGCCGATCGCTGGAACGCAGGTGAGCACGGGTGTTGATGAGCAAATGAGGGCTGGCTGGCGTAGGTGGAGAGCTAATGTTTTTAGCATAGCTCTGTGCAGTCCGGTTGCTAAGTTAGCTTCAATGGCGTCGTTAGCACAGCATTGTTAACCTTCGCCAGCCTGGAAAGCATTAACCGTGTATTTACATGTCCACGGTTTAATAGTATTGTTGATTTTCTATCTATACTTCCAGTCAGGGGTTTATTTCTTTTGTTTCTATATGCAGTTAAAGCACGATGCTATCACGTTAGCTCGTAGCTAAAGCATTTCGCCGATGTATTGTCGTGGAGATAAAAGGCACTGAATGTCCATTTCGCATTCTCGACTCTCATTTTCAAGAGGATATAGTATCCCAGGTGGTTTAAAATACAAATCCGTGATCCACAATAAAAAAAGGAGAGTGTGGAATCCAATGAGCCAGCTTGTACCTAAGTTACGGTCAGAGCGAAAAAAGATACGTCCATCACTGCCTCTCAAGTCCTTCACTCTCACGTTCCTCATCTACGAATCTTTCATCCTCGCTCAAATTAATGGGGTAATCGTCACTTTCTCGGTCCGAATCTCTCTCGCTCCATTGTAAACAACGGGGAATTGTGAGGAATACTAGCTCCTGTGACGTCACGCTACTTCCGCTACAGGCAAGGCTTTTTTTTATCAGCGAGCAAAAGTTGCGAACTTTATCGTCGATTTTCTCTACTAAATCCTTTCAGCAAAAATATGGCAATATCGCGAAATGATCAAGTATGACACATAGAATGGATCTGCTATTCCCGTTTAAATAAATAAAAAATCATTTCAGTAGGCCTTTAAGCCTCATTATTTCTTGGAAAAAAAAAACCTCAGTTTATAACTTTAATCAAGACTCCTTGAATGCACCACAGTTATGGGCAATGAGATGCAAAAGTCGGATTCATTGGATTTGCATTATTTGTATCTATTTTTGTACTATTCAGTCTTTGTCTGACTTTTTTGAAATAATTACTTGTGAAAGCGGGGGGTATCACGGCATACAATGTATAGCAGGGGTCAGCAACCTTTTTGAAAGCAAGAGCTACTTCTTGGGTAGTGATTAATGCGAAGGGCTACCAGTTTGATACACACTTCAATAAATTGCCAGAAATAGCCAATTTGCTCAATTTACCTTTAACTCTATGTTATTATTAATAATTAATGATATTTACACTTAATTGAACGGTTTAAAAGAGGAGAAAACACGAAAAAAATGACTATTAAATTTTGAAACATAGTTTATCTTCAATTTCGACTCTTTAAAATTCAAAATTCAACCGAAAAAAAAGAAGAGAAAAACTAGCTAATTCGAATCTTTTTGAAAAAAAAAAAAAAAACAATTTATGGAACATCATTAGTAATTTTTCCTGATTAAGATTAATTTTAGAATTTTGATGACATGTTTTAAATAGGTTAAAATCCAATCTGCACTTTGTTAGAATATATAACAAATTGGACCAAGCTATATTTCTAACAAAGACAATTATTTCTTCTAGATTTTCCAGAACAAAAATGTAAAAAAAAAATTCTAAAGACTTTGAAATAAGATTTAAATTTGATTTTACAGATTTTCTACATTTACCAGAATATTTTTTTTAAATTTTAATCATAATAAGTTTGAAGAAATATTTTACAAATATTCTTCGTCGAAAAAACAGAAGCTAGAATGAAGAATTAAATTAAAATGTATTTATTATTCTTTACAATAAAAAAAATAAATTTACTTGAACATTGATTTAAATTGTCAGGAAAGAAGAGGAAGGAAATTAAAAGGTAAAAAGGTATATGTGTTTAAAAATCCTAAAATAATTTTTAAGGTTGTATTTTTTCTCTAAAATTGTCTTTCTGAAAGTTATAAGAAGCAAAGTAAAAAAAATAATGAATTTATTTAAACAAGTGAAGACCAAGTCTTTAAAATATTTTCTTGGATTTTCAAATTCTATTTGAGTTTTGTCTCTCTTAGAATTAAAAATGTCGGGCAAAGCGAGACCAGCTTGCTAGTAAATAAATACAATTTAAAGAATAGAGGCAGCTCACTGGTTATTGCTGCTATTTGAGCTATTTTTAGAACAGGCCAGCGGGCTACTCATCTGGTCCTTACGGGCTACCTGGTGCCCGCGGGCACCGCGTTGGTGACCCCTGATGTATAGTATAATGTCCATAAATCAATCTTTGACCCCTTAAAAAAACACTTAGACAGCCACTTATTGTACAGCGGTTGCATTTTTTTAGTTCTGCGTTAAATGGTAGCGAAAATGATAATAGGATGTTTTTTTTTAGCTCCATTCAATAGGTTGATGCAAAAAAAAAAAAAAAGAAAAAAAAAAGTGGGTTATATTATCATAACGGCATATTTTACGACTAAATATTGAACTTTACAACTGTGCGAGCAGCGAGACTAATAAACAGGAAATGAAACATTAAGCTTACCTTATTATCTTGGCGGGAACTTTCCCCACGGCGCGTTTACTATTTGTATCTGTAAAAAACACAATACAAATCACATAAACAGCATTTTTTTTTTAATACACTATAGTTTATTATTATAAGATAGGGAAGATGCTGGAAATGGATTGTACCATGTTATTGTCCATGCAGAGGAGGTGATCTATTATTTACGGTAGTGGAGCTATACTACTTTTTTAGTTCATACTTTTAATAGAGCACACTTTTTTTTTTTTACAATCATACAACATAACTTTTATCAGTGGGTTGCATCATCATTTTATCAGAACTTGGAGCAGCTTTAGTGTGTTGTGGATTGTGCAGCACCCTCGATCGATGGAGACTTCCTTAAAGCTGCGAGTTGAAGCGCCCGTGCTTAACACAGCCGCTACATTTGATTTGTGCGCCCGTGTTAAGATTTCATTTTCCGCCTGGGCGCGAATAAAACAAGAGAGAAGCTGAGAGAGATGGAGAGAGCATTACTTATTAATGAACTCATTAAGTCCAGTCAAATAACGAACCCTTTATGAAATATAAAGGCTTTTTTTTCTTTGCAGGCGGCATGCAAAGTATTTCAAACACAACAAGTAGTGGAAGTCAATAATTAGCACCACATGGAGTCGCCAGCGCAGGTTTTTAACTCGCAACCCAGGGAATAAATCAGTCCATCAAACTGGTGCACGAGTACAAAACTTTGAAGGAACTAGCACATTTTTCCAACAGAGTTCCCGTCATGTTGACAATCTTTGTTTAGTCGGAGGTCCTTAAAAACAGCCAATCTCTCCCGCTATGTCGAGGATCTTTGATGATGCCTGCAGGTTCTCAAAAACAGCGGAGCAGTCTGTCACTTCAAAGATCTTTAACGAGCATTTTGGCAGTCGGTGCTTACAAACAGCAGAGCACTCCTGTCATGTACTGTAAACAATCTTTGACCTGCATTTTGGCAAAGGGTTGTCGAAAGCTGCAGAGCACTCCTGTCATATAGAAGATCTTTGACTTGCATGTTGGCAGTCGGTTCTTAAAAACAGCAGAGTAGCACTGTCGAATGAAATATCTTTGACAAGCATTTTTGCAGTTGGTTCTCAAAAACAGCAGAGTAGCCCTGTCATTTAAAATATCCTTGAAAAGCATTTTGGCAGTTGGTTCTCAAAAACAGCGGAGTAGCCCTGACGTATAGAAGATCTTTGACATGCATTTTGGCAGTAAGTGCTTAAAAACAGCAGAGCACTCCTGTCGTATAGAAGATCTTGGTCTGGCATTTTTGGCAGTCGGTTCTTAAAAACAGCGGAGTAGCCCTGTCGTATAAAATCTCTTTGACAAGCATTTTGGCAGTTGGTTCTCAAAAACAGCAGATTAGCCCTGTTGTATAGAAGATCTTTGACTTGCATTTTGGGATTAGGTGCTTTAAAACATCAGCGCACTGCTGTCATATAGAAGATCTTGGACCGACGTTTTGGCAGTCGGTTCTCAAAAACAGCAGAGTAGCCCTGTCACTTAAAATATCTTTGAAAAGCATTTTGGCAGTTGGTTCTCAAAAACAGCGGAGTAGCACTGACGTATGAAATATCTTTGACAAGCAGTTGGTTCTCAAAAGTCATACCAAAGACTATAAAAAAAGGGAGCCATTACCTCCCTGCTTGGCACTCAGCATCAAGGGTTGGAATTGGTGGTTAAATCACCAAAAATGGTTCCCGGGCGCGGCCACCGCTGCTGCTCACTGCTCCCCTCACCTCCCAGGGGGGTGATCAAGGGTGATGGGCCAAATGCAGAGAGTAATTTCACCACATCTAGTGTGTGTGACAATCATTGGTACTTTAACTTAAAAACAGCAGAGTAGCCCTGTCGTACAGAAGATATTTGACCTGCATTTTGCCAGTAGGTGCTTAAAAACAGCAGAGTAGCACAGTCATATGAAATGTCTTTGACAAGCATTTTTGCAGGTGGTTCTCAAAAAAAGCAGAGTAGCCCTGTCATTTAAAATATCTTTGAAAAGCATTTTGGCAGTTGGTTCTCAAAAACAACGGAGTAGCCCTGACGTATAGAAGATCTTTGACCTGCATTTTGGCAGTAAGTGCTTAAAAACAGCAGAGCACTCCTGTCATATAGAAGATCTTGGTCTGGCATTTTGGCAGTTGGTTCTCAAAAACAGCAGATTAGCCCTGTCATTTAAAATATATTTGAAAAGCATTTTGGCAGTTGGTTCTCAAAAACAGCGGAGTAGCCCTGACGTATAGAAGATCTTTGACTTGGATTTTGGCAGTAGGTGCTTAAAAACAGCAGAGCACTTCTCTCATATAGACGATCTTGGTCTGGCGTTTTGGCAGTCGGTTCTTAAAAACAGCAGAGTAGCACAGTCATATGAAATGTCTTTGACAAGCATTTTTGCAGTTGATTCTCAAAAACAGCAGAGTAGCCCTGTCATTTAGAATATCTTTGAAAAGCATTTTGGCAGTTGGTTCTCAAAAACAGCGGAGTAGCCCTGTCATTTAAAATATCTTTGAAAAGCATTTTGGCAGTCAGTTCTCAAAAACAGCGGAGTAGCCCTGACGTATAGAAGATCTTTGACATGCATTTTGGCAGTAAGTGCTTAAAAACAGCAGAGCACTCCTGTCATATAGAAGATCTTTGACAAGCATTTCGGCAGTTGGTTCTCAAAAACAGCAGAGTAGCCCTGTCATTTAAAATATCTTTGAAAAGCATTTTGGCAGTTGGTTCTCAAAAACAGCGGAGTAGCCCTGACGTATAGAAGATCTTTGACTTGGATTTTGGCAGTAGGTGCTTAAAAACAGCAGAGCACTTCTCTCATATAGAAGATCTTGGTCTGGCGTTTTGGCAGTCGGTTCTTAAAAACAGCAGAGTAGCACAGTCATATGAAATGTCTTTGACAAGCATTTTTGCAGTTGGTTCTCAAAAACAGCAGAGTAGCCCTGTCATTTAAAATGTCTTTGAAAAGCATTTTGGCAGTTGGTTCTCAAAAACAGCGGAGTAGCCCTGACGTATAGAAGATCTTTGACATGCATTTTGGCAGTAAGTGCTTAAAAACAGCAGAGCACTCCTGTCATATAGAAGATTTTGGTCTGGCATTTTTGGCAGTCGGTTCTTAAAAACAGCAGAGTAGCTCTGTCGTATAAAATCTCTTTGACAAGCATTTTGGCAGTTGGTTCTCAAAAACAGCAGAGTAGCCCTGTTGTATAGAAGATCTTTGACTTGCATTTTGGGATTAGGTGCTTTAAAACATCAGCGCACTGCTGTCATATAGAAGATCTTGGACCGACGTCTTGGCAGTCGGTTCTTAAAAACAGCAGATTAGCCCTGTCATTTAAAATATCTTTGAAAAGCATTTTGGCAGTCGGTTCTTAAAAACAGCGGAGTAGCACTGTCGTATGAAATATCTTTGACAAGCAGTTGGTTCTCAAAAGTCATACCAAAGACTATAAAAAAAAGGGAGCCATTACCTCCCTGCTTGGCACTCAGCATCAAGGGTTGGAATTGGGGGTTAAATCACCAAAAATGATTCCCGGGCGCGGCCACCGCTGCTGCTCACTGCTCCCCTCACCTCCCAGGGGGGCTATCAAGGGTGATGGGCCAAATGCGGAGAGTAATTTCACCACATCTAGTGTGTGTGACAATCATTGGTACTTTAACTTAAAAACAGCAGAGTAGCCCTGTCGTACAGAAGATATTTGACAAGCATTTCGGTAGTTGGTTCTCAAAAACAGCAGAGTAACCCTGTCATTTAAAATATCTTTGAAAAGCATTTTGGCAGTTGGTTCTCAAAAACAGCGGAGTAGCCCTGACGTATAGAAGATCTTTGACTTGGATTTTGGCAGTAGGTGCTTATAAACAGCAGAGCACTTCTCTCATGTAGAAGATCTTGGTCTGGTGTTTGGCAGTCGGTTCTTAAAAACAGCAGAGTAGCACAGTCATATGAAATGTCTTTGACAAGCATTTTTGCAGTTGGTTCTCAAAAACAGCAGAGTAGCCCTGTCATTTAAAATATCCTTGAAAAGCATTTTGGCAGTTGGTTCTCAAAAACAGCGGAGTAGCCCTGACGTATAGAAGATCTTTGACATGCATTTTGGCAGTAAGTGCTTAAAAACAGCAGAGCACTCCTGTCATATAGAAGATCATGGTCTGGCATTTTTGGCAGTCGGTTCTTAAAAACAGCGGAGTAGCCCTGTCGTATAAAATCTCTTTGACAAGCATTTTGGCAGTTGGTTTTCAAAAACAGCAGATTAGCCCTGTTGCATAGAAGATCTTTGACTTGCATTTTGGGATTAGGTGCTTTAAAACAGCAGCGCACTGCTGTCATATAGAAGATCTTGGACCGACGTTTTGGCAGTCGGTTCTCGAAAACAGCAGAGTAGCCCTGTCATTTAAAATATCTTTGAAAAGCATTTTGGCAGTTGGTTCTCAAAAACAGCGGAGTAGCCCTGTCGTATAAAATCTCTTTGACAAGCATTTTGGCAGTTGATTCTCAAAAACAGCAGATTAGCCCTGTTGTATAGGAGATCTTTGACTTGCATTTTGGGATTAGGTGCTTTAAAACATCAGCGCACTGCTGTCATATAGAAGATCTTGGACCGACGTTTTGGCAGTCGGTTCTCAAAAACAGCAGAGTAGCCCTGTCATTCAAAATATCTTTGAAAAGCATTTTGGCAGTTGGTTCTCAAAAACAGCAGAGTAGCCCTGACGTATAGAAGATCTTTGACATGCATTTTGCCAGTAAGTGCTTAAAAACAGCAGAGCACTCCTGTCATATAGAAGATGTTGGTCTGGCATTTTTGGCAGTCGGTTCTTAAAAACAGCGGAGTAGCCCTGTCGTATAAAATCTCTTTGACAAGCATTTTGGCAGTTGGTTCTCAAAAACAGCAGATTAGCCCTGTTGTATAGAAGATCTTTGACTTGCATTTTGAGATTAGGTGCTTTAAAACATCAGCGCACTGCTGTCATATAGAAGATCTTGGACCGACGTTTTGGCAGTCGGTTCTTAAAAACAGCAGAGTAGCCGTGTCATTTAAAATATCTTTGAAAAGCATTTTGGCAGTTGGTTCTCAAAAACAGCGGAGTAGCCCTGACGTATAGAAGATCTTTGACATGCATTTTGGCAGTAAGTGCTTAAAAACAGCAGAGCACTCCTGTCATATAGAAGATCTTGGTCTGGCATTTTCGGCAGTCGGTTCTTAAAAACAGCGGAGTAGCCCTGTCGTATAAAATCTCTTTGACAAGCATTTTGGCAGTTGGTTCTCAAAAACAGCAGATTAGCCCTGTTGTATAGAAGATCTTTGACTTGCATTTTGGGATTAGGTGCTTTAAAACATCAGTGTACTGCTGTCATATAGAAGATCTTGGACCGACGTTTTGGCAGTCGGTTCTTAAAAACAGCAGAGTAGCCCTGTCATATAAAATATCTTTGACAAGCATTTTGGCAGTTGGTTCTCAAAAACAGCAGATTAGCCCTGTCATTTAAAATATATTTGAAAAGCATTTTGGCAGTTGGTTCTCAAAAACAGCAGAGTAGCCCTGTTGTATAGAAGATCTTTGACTTGCATTTTGGGAGTAGGTGCTTTAAAACAGCAGCGCACTGCTGTCATATAGAAGATCTTGGACCGACGTTTTGGCAGTCGGTTCTTAAAAACAGCAGAGTAGCCGTGTCATTTAAAATATCTTTGAAAAGCATTTTGGCAGTTGGTTCTCAAAAACAGCGGAGTAGCCCTGACGTATAGAAGATCTTTGACATGCATTTTGGCAGTAAGTGCTTAAAAACAGCAGAGCACTCCTGTCATATAGAAGATCTTGGTCTGGCATTTTCGGCAGTCGGTTCTTAAAAACAGCGGAGTAGCCCTGTCGTATAAAATCTCTTTGACAAGCATTTTGGCAGTTGGTTCTCAAAAACAGCAGATTAGCCCTGTTGTATAGAAGATCTTTGACTTGCATTTTGGGATTAGGTGCTTTAAAACATCAGTGTACTGCTGTCATATAGAAGATCTTGGACCGACGTTTTGGCAGTCGGTTCTTAAAAACAGCAGAGTAGCCCTGTCATTTAAAATATCTTTGACAAGCATTTTGGCAGTTGGTTCTCAAAAACAGCAGATTAGCCCTGTCATTTAAAATATATTTGAAAAGCATTTTGGCAGTTGGTTCTCAAAAACAGCAGAGTAGCCCTGTTGTATAGAAGATCTTTGACTTGCATTTTGGGAGTAGGTGCTTTAAAACAGCAGCGCACTGCTGTCATATAGAAGATCTTGGACCGACGTTTTGGCAGTCGGTTCTTAAAAACAGCAGAGCAGCCCTGTCATATAAAATATCTTTGACAAGCATTTTGGCAGTTGGTTCTCAAAAACAGCAGATTAGCCCTGTCATTTAAAATATATTTGAAAAGCATTGTGGCAGTTGGTTCTCAAAAACAGCGGAGTAGCACTGTCGTATAGAAGATCTTTGACAAGCATTTTGGCAGTAAGTGCTTAAAAACAGCAGAGCACTTCTGTCATATAGAATATCTTGGACTGGAGTTTTGGCAGTCAGGTCTTAAAAGCAGCAGAGTAGCACTGTCGTATAAATTATCTTTGACAAGCATTTCGGCAGTTGGTTCTCAAAAACAGCAGAGTAACCCTGTCATTTAAAATATCTTTGAAAAGCATTTTGGGAGTTCGGTATCAAAAACAGCGGAGTAGCCCTGACGTATAGAAGATCTTTGACTTGGATTTTGGCAGTAGGTGCTTAAAAACAGCAGAGCACTTCTCTCATATAGAAGATCTTGGTCTGGTGTTTTGGCAGTCGGTTCTTAAAAACAGCAGAGTAGCACAGTCATATGAAATGTCTTTGACAAGCATTTTTGCAGTTGGTTCTCAAAAACAGCAGAGTAGCCCTGTCATTTAAAATATCTTTAAAAAGCATTTTGGCAGTTGGTTCTCAAAAACAGCAGAGTAGCCCTGACGTATAGAAGATCTTTGACTTGGATTTTGGCAGTAGGTGCTTAAAAACAGCAGAGCACTTCTCTCATATAGAAGATCTTGGTCTGGCATTTTTGGCAGTCGGTTCTTAAAAACAGCGGAGTAGCCCTGTCGTATAAAATCTCTTTGACAAGCATTTTGGCAGTTGGTACTCAAAAACAGCAGATTAGCCCTGTTGTATAGAAGATCTTTGACTTGCATTTTGGGATTAGGTGCTTTAAAACAGCAGCGCACTGCTGCTGTCATATAGAAGATCTTGGACCGATGTTTTGGCAGTCGGTTCTTAAAAACAGCAGAGCAGCCCTGTCATATAAAATATCTTTGACAAGCATTTTGGCAGTTGGTTCTCAAAAACAGCAGATTAGCCCTGTCATTTAAAATATCTTTGAAAAGCATTGTGGCAGTTGGTTCTCAAAAACAGCAGAGTAGCGCTGTTGTATAGAAGATCTTTGACAAGCATTTTGGCAGTAAGTGCTTAAAAACAGCAGAGCACTTCTGTCATATAGAAGATCTTGGACTGGAGTTTTGGCAGTCAGGTCTTAAAAGCAGCAGAGTAGCACTGTCGTATAAATTATCTTTGACAAGCATTTTGGCAGTTGGTTCTCAAAAACAGCAGAGTAGCCCTGTCATTCAAACTATATTTGAAAAGCATTGTGGCAGTTGGTTCTCAAAAACAGCGGAGTAGCACTGTCGTATAGAAGATCTTTGACAAGCATTTTGGCAGTTGGTTCTCAAAAACAGCGGGGTAGCCCTGTCGTATCGAAGATCTTTAACAAGCATTTTGGCAGTTGCTGCTTAAAAAAAGCAGAACGCTTCTGTCATATAGATGATCTTTGACTGGCGTTTGGCAGTCTGAAAAACAGCAGCACTCTTAAATAAAAGATATGGGACTGGCATTTTTGCATTTGGTTCTTAAAAACAGCAGCGCACTTCAGTCATATAGTAGTTATTTGACAAGCATTTAGGCACTTAGAGCTTAAAAAGAGCAAAGCACTCCTGTCATACAGAACATTTTTTGACACTTGGTTCTTAAAAAGAACAAAGCACTCCTGTCATACAGAACATTTTCACTGGTATTTTGACAGTTGGTTCCTAAAAATAGCAGTGCACTCCTGTCATATAGAAGATCTTTGACTAGCATTTTGGCAGTTGGTTCTCAAAAACAGCAGAGTAGCCCTGTCATATAAAATAACTTTGACAAGCATTTGGGCAATTGGTTCTCAAATACAGCAGAGTAGCCCTGTCATATAGAGGATCTTTGACTGGCGTTTTGGTAGTTGGTTCTAAAAAACAGCAGCTGTTATATAAATGATATGTGACTGGTATTTTGTCATTTGGTTGTTAGAAATAGCAGCGCACTGCGGTCATATAGTAGATCTTTGATGAGCATGTTGACTGTTGGTGCTTAAAAACAGCAGACGACTCTTTGACTGGCATTTTCACAGTTGATGCTCAAAAACAGCAGAGGGCTTTTGTCATATACATCAGTGGTCCCCAACCTTTTTGTAGCTGCGGACCAGTCAACACTTGAAAATTTGTCCCACGGACCGGTGGGGGGGGGTGTATTTTTATTTTTTATTTTTTTTTTGTTTTTTTTTGTTTTTTTACATAAATAAATACAATCATGTGTGCTTACGGACTGTATCCCTGCAGGCTGTATTGATCTATATTGATATAGAATGTATATATTGTGTTTTTTATGTTGATTTCATAAAAAATAAAAAATAAATAAAAAAAATAAAAAAAATATTTTTTTTTTTTTTTTTAATTCTTGTGCGGCCCGGTACCAATCGGTCCGCGGACCACTGATATACATGATCTTTGAGTAGCGTTTTGGCCATACAGTAGGTCCTTTAAAAACAACACCGCGCTCATGTCATATAGAAGATCTTTGACAAATGTGCTCCTGTTACAAACCCCGTTTCCATATGAGTTGGGAAATTGTGTTAGATGTAAATATAAACGGAATACAATGATTTACAAATCCTTTTCAACCGATATTCAATTGAATGCGCTACAAAGACAACATATTTGATGTTTAAACTCATAACGTTTTTTTTTGTTTTTGCAAATAATAATTAACTTAGAATTTCATGTACCTTTCAGCATTAATGGCGCCTTCACAGATGTGTAAGTTACCCATGTCTTGGCCACTAATACACCCCCATACCATCACACATGCTGCCTTTTACACTTTGCGCCCATAACAATCCGGATGGTTTGTTTGGAAACTGTGTGTCCACAGTTTCCAAAAACAATTTGAAATGTGGACTCGTCAGACCACAGAACACTTTCCCACTTTGCATCAGTCCATCTTAGATGAGTTCAGGCCCAGCGAAGCCGACGGCGTTTCCGGGTGTTGTTGATAAACGGTTTTCGCCTTGCATAGGAGAGTTTTAACTTGCACTTACAGATGTAGCGACCAACTGTAGTTACTGACAGTGGGTTTCTGAAGTGTTCCTGAGCCCATGTGGTGATATCCTTTACACACTGATGTCGCTTGTTGATGCAGTACAGCCTGAGGGATGGAAGGTCACGGGCTTAGCTGCTTACGTGCAGTGATTTCTCCACATTCTCTGAACCCTTTGATGATATTACGGAGCGTAGATGGTGAAATCCCTAAATTCCTTGCAATAGCTGCTTGAGAAAGGTTTTTCTTAAACTGTTCAACAATTTGTTCACACATTTGTTGACAAAGTGGTGACCCTCGCCCCATCCTTGTTTGTGAATGACTGAGCATTTCATGGAATCTACTTTTATACCCAATCATGGCACCCACCTGTTCCCAATGTGCCTGTTCACCTGTGGGATGTTCCAAATAAGTGTTTGATGAGCATTCCTCAACTTTATCAGTATTTATTGCCACCTTTCCCAACTTCTTTGCCACACGTTGCTGGCATCAAATTCTAAAGTTAATGATTACCGTATTTCCTTGAATTGCCGCCGGGTATATATATGCGCATGCCTCGATTTACCGCCGAGTCAAACTCGTTTCGCAAAATAATTAGCGCATGCCTGGAATTACCGCCGGGTCAAACTCGTTTCGCAAAATAATTAGCGCATGCCTGGTATTACCGCCGGGTCAAACTCGTTTCGCAAAATAATTAGCGCATGCCTGGAATTACCGCCGGGTCAAACTCGTTTCGCAAAATAATTAGCGCATGCCTGGAATTATCGCCGGGTCAAACTCGTTTCGCAAAATAATTAGCGCATGCCTGGAATTACCGCCGGGTCAAACTCGTTTCGCAAAATAATTAGCGCGTGCCTGGAATTACCGCCGGGTCAAACTCGTTTCGCAAAATAATTAGCGCATGCCTAGAATTACCGCCGGGTCAAACTCGTTTCGCAAAATAATTAGCGCGTGCCTGGAATTACCGCCGGGTCAAACTCGTTTCGCAAAATAATTAGCGCATGCCTAGAATTACCGCCGGGTCAAACTCGTTTCGCAAAATAATTAGCGCATGCCTGGAATAACCGCCGGGTCAAACTCGTTTCGCAAAATAATTAGCGCATGCCTGGAATTACCGCCGGGTCAAACTCGTTTCGCAAAATAATTAGCGCATGCCTAGAATTACCGCCCGGTCAAACTCGTTTCGAAAAATAATTAGCGCATGCCTAGAATTACCGCCGGGTCAAACTCGTTTCGCAAAATAATTAGCGCGTGCCTGGAATTACCGCCGGGTCAAACTCGTTTCGCAAAATAATTAGCGCGTGCCTGGAATTACCGCCGGGTCAAACTCGTTTCGCAAAATAATTAGCGCATGCCTAGAATTACCGCCGGGTCAAACTCGTTTCGCAAAATAATTAGCGCGTGCCTGGAATTACCGCCGGGTCAAACTCGTTTCGCAAAATAATTAGCGCATGCCTAGAATTACCGCCGGGTCAAACTCGTTTCGCAAAATAATTAGCGCATGCCTGGAATTACCGCCGGGTCAAACTCGTTTCGCAAAATAATTAGCGCATGCCTGGAATTACCGCCGGGTCAAACTCGTTTCGCAAAATAATTAGCGCATGCCTGGAATTACCGCCGGGTCAAAGTCGTTTCGCAAAATAATTAGCGCATGCCTGGAATTACCGCCGGGTCAAACTCGTTTCGCAAAATAATTAGTGCATGCCTGGAATTAACGCCGGGTCAAACTCATTTCGCAAGACGACTAAGACATAGCCGTAAAAAGTGATGAGAGTGATGAGGAAGCGGACAAAGACGAAAATGATTTCAAACGACGGTGCTGTAGTTTTGGACGTACATGTCGGACAAGGTGACGGAAAAATGGACGACGCTGAAGATGAAGAGGTCTTAACAACTGATGAATGTCCACAGGATGTAGTACAAGTACCGTAGTAGATGTCCATCAAGGTGCAGCGGGGGAAGCATCTGTCAGTAATGCCGACAGGAACATTTTCAGTTTGTTCAAGTTCAAATTATATTTTCTCTCTGGCCTCACGGATGTTGTTTACATTGATTGATAATGTTTGTTGTTACAATCGTAGTTAAGAATTAAAGTAGCATCTTTTATTTTCAATTTGTTTTTCATGCGTTTTTACATACAGAAAAAATGCGTACGTAATTGTTGAATGACCCCTTGTAAAAATAAAGAGTGTCACTTGATAATTGCCTTTTCAGACCCAAACAAAAAGAACTCCCGGGATGATTCATTGTGCTTTAAATTTTATCGCGGCATTAGGCAATGTCATGATGGTATCCTTACATCACACTCAAATTTATAAGCGCATGCCTGAATTTACCGCATGCCTTTGGTAAGCGCCGGAGTGAGGAGAGGTTTTAAATTAATTACCGCCCGGGCGCTAATTCGAGGAAATACGGTATTTGCAAAAAAAAAAAAAAAGTTTATCAGTTTGAACATCAAATATGTTGTCTTTGTAGCATATTCAACTGAATATGGCTTGAAAAGGATTTGCAAATCATTGTATTCCGTTTATATTTACATCTAACACTATTTCCCAACTCACATGGAAACGGGGTTTGTATAATTCGGACTACTTAATTTACCATTATGGTCGACGGAAGTCCGTTTTTGTATTTTTTGTAAGGTTATATGTCATGTCTGTGATTATGTTTTGTTTTAGTCATGTTCGGATTTGGTTTTGGACTTTTTGTGCACTTTTATTTGTCACCATAGCAACCATTAGTTTCACCTGGTTCACATTGTCATGTCACGCACCTGTTCACGGTTAGAGTCACGCACCTGTTCACGGTTAGAGTTTTCACTGATCATGTCACTATATCAGCTTTTCTGCTTCTGTTGTTCGTCCTGGCGACGTCACATTCACTCCTGCCACTCTGCTCACCCACATGATCCATGCTGCTCTTCCTTTTGCCCCTCTTGTCATGTCAAGTAAGTTTTGTTATTGTTCATAGTTTTTTGCCTTTGTGCTAGTGTTTTGTTTTCATAGTCTAGCATTGTACTTCCGCCATTGTGCGCGCCTTTTGTTTTCACAGTCAAGTTTTTTTTCCCTCCGCTGTGAGCGCCTTTTGTTTATCCCCTTTTGAGCCTTTTTTGAGTTAATATATTAAACATGTCCTCACCTGCACGCCACGTTTGGTCCAATTCCTTTGCACCACGGGAGAACAAACCACGCCGTAGACCGAGTCTGGACATTATATTATGTGACAGAGCCTTAAATTGATGTTAAAAACACCAAAAAAAGTACAACAAAGTTAACCCCCCTGACTCTCTTCCTCAGCTTTATGAAAATGTGTTCCCAGAACAATGAAACTGAATAGCTCTGGGCTATGATAATAAAAGAAAAATGTGTTATAGCACCTAATAGCCATCTTGTTGCATCATCCATCTTCATGGGTACAATCAGGCTTTGAATTGAACACCTTTTGGAGCCTTTTCTTACATTGTGTGTGTGCGCCTGCAAGCAACCTGCACGTGTTTACACGAGTGCGTGTGTGTGGCCAGTCCACCTGACGGATGAGGAAAAGAAGGGACCAATTTCCCCCCCAGTGGGTTCCCAAGGCCTGTTCATTACCACAAGCAGCAGAGAACAATACGCCGGAGCCCGCCAACTTCATTTGCTGCCATTTTCTCTCATTCTCTCCCTGGTGGAGCAACAACAGTGCGCCACCGTGACTCCCCGCAGTGCGCCAGCGAGCGCCTGCGAAGGCGAGATTGGTTGAAGCGAGCACGCCGCCGTTTCAAAGCTTTCGAAAAATGCTGCCCGGAATGTTCTCTCCCTGCCACTATTTTTCTTTCTTTCTTTTTTTTTCTTCTTCTCATCTGTCATGTTTCTAAAAGGGTGGGGAAATGAGCCAGAAAACTTTGCCTTTTTACTTTCTTGCTGCAACTGCAAGGCAAAGTTTGTCACAGAAAAAACTATATTTGATGAGTGCTTATGCGCTCCAATTGTTGCAGATGAAACAACTTTTGTGAGAAAGGAGATTGTGTGGAAATGTCCCACATGCTTGTGAGCTAATATAGTTATTAGTTATTAGGGATAATTAAGACCTGCTCCAAATAAAATAACATTAATTAACGGTAAATGTTTTTTTTATTAAATTGTTTTTATTTGCCCGGGAGAGGCACCAGCTCATTTACCATGATATTTAATAAGACATGTGAACATGACTGAAGCTGGGATAGGCTCCAGCTCACTCACTGTTACCCTGAACAAGATAAATGGTATGTGATAAATTATTTTTTTTTAAAATGTGTCTTTTTTTTTATTTATTTTTTATTTTTATTTTTTATAATAATACATTAATAATAATAATAATCAGAAATAAAATAAAATATAAACAGATACATATATATATATCTATATTTATATATAGATATATATATAGATATATATTAGAGATGTCCGATAATATCGGCCTGCCGATATTATCGGCCGATGTATGCGTTAAAATGTAATATCGGAAATTATCGGTATCGTTTTTTTTATTATCGGTATCGTTTTTTTTGTTGTTGTTGTATTTTTTTATTAAATCAACATAAAAAACCCAAGATACACTTACAATTAGTGCACCAACCCAAAAAACCTCCCTCCCCCATTTACACTCATTCACACAAAAGGGTTGTTTCTTTCTGTTATTAATATTCTGCTTCCTACATTATATATCAATATATATCAATACAGTCTGCAAGGGATACAGTCCGTAAGCACACATGATTGTGCGTGCTGCTGCTCCACTAATAGTACTAACCTTTAACACTTCATTTGACTCATTTTCATTCATTACTAGTTTCTATGTAACTGTTTTTATATTGTTGTACTTTCTTTTTTATTCAAGAAAATGTTTTTAATTTATTTATCTTATTTTACTGATTTTTTTTTAAAAAGTACCTTATCTTCATCATACCTGGTTGTCCAAATTAGGCATAATAATGTGTTAATTCCACGACTGCATATATCGGTTGATATCAGTATCGGTTGATATCGGTATCGGTAATTAAAGAGTTGGACAATATCGGAATATCGGATATCAGCAAAAAGCCATTATCGGACATCCCTAATATATATATATATATATATATATATATATATATATATATATATATATATATATATATATATATATATATACATACATACATACATATACAGTATTTTTCGGACTATAAGTCGCAGTTTTTTTCATAGTTTGGCCGGGGGTGCGACTTATACTCAGGAGCGACTTATGTGTGAAATGATTAACACATTAGCGTAAAATATCAAATAATATTATTGATGTCATTGACGTAAGAGACTAGACGTATAAGATTTCATGGGATTTAGCGATTAGGAGTGACAGATTGTTTGGTAAACGTATAGCATGTTCTATATGTTATAGTTATTTCAATGACTCTTACCATAATATGTTACGTTAACATACCAGTTGGTTATTTATGCCTCATATAACGTACACTTATTCAGCCTGTTGTTCACTATTCTTTAGACATTTTAAATTGCCTTTCAAATGTCTATTCTTGGTGTTGGCTTTTAGCAAATACATATCCCCAAAAAATGCGACTTATACTCCAGTGCGACTTATATATGTTTTTTCCCTTCTTTATTATGCATTTTCGACCGGTGCGACTTATACTCCGGAGCGATTTATACTCCGAAAAATACGGTACATATATATATATACGTACATACATATAGGGAGTAATCCCTTTTTATTTTATTTTATTTTGATAAATTATTAAATGACAAAATAACGTATTTTTAAAGCTAATCACCTTATAGTTTACTGGCGACTAGTCCAGGAAGTGTGTGCCGCCTCCTGTCTTGATACAGTTGGGATAGGCTCCATCTTATTCACCCTGAACAGGACAAGTGAAAGAAAATGAAAAATAGAAGTGAATAAGACAAAACAAAGATAAAATTACCTTTTGATCGCCTGGATGCTGCCATCTCATGCTAAATAACCTGGGATAGGCTCCAGCTTAGCCACGATGACCCTGAAAAGGGATATGCTATAAAGAACATCCATCCATTTTCTACCACTTGTCCTTTTCAGTGGTTACGAGGGGCCTGGAGCCTATCCTAGCTGCATTCGGGCGGGAAATAGGTACAATTACTTGATGATTTATAATTGATTGGTTCAGGATATACGCCGCCCTTTGAAATATGTAAACTGGGGTAGGCTCCAGCTCATGCACAGTGACCCTAAAAAAAGGATGTACTTTCAGGTAAAAAAAAAACCAATGTACTTTGTGATTGACTGTTAACCAGTACAAGATATATGCCGCCCTTCACAATAAGTAAGCTGAGGTAGGCTCCAGCTCACGCATGGTGACCATGAAAAAGGATAAGGCGTAAAGTAAAACAAAACAAAATAACCATGTGATTGACTGTTAAACAGTCCAGGATATACACTACTCCTTGCCATAAATTAACTGGGATAGGCTCCAGCTACCACACAGTGACGCTAAAAAAAGATATGCTGTAAAATTACCTTGTAAAATTAGTGTTAACCAGTCCACGATATAAATCGCCCTTCGCCAAATTCCAGCTTACTCAATGACCAAAACAGGATTAGCAGGTAATATAAAATGTATAAATGCCTAAATAAAGATAATTTAACTTCTAATTTACTGCTGACCTGTCCAGGAAGCATGCCCCCTCTTGCCTTAAGACAGGGGTGTCCAAACTTTATCGGAAAAATTAAATTAAAAAAAAAATGTGGGGGCCATTTTGATATTTTTCATTTTCAAACCACAACAAAATATATGAATTTTTTATTCATTTTACCTTTAGGGATTCCCGGGGACCATAAAGGGTCTCAGTCATTAAAATGTTAAAAATAAGTCAGATTATTATTTTATTTTTTTAATTTAACGCTTACAGTAAATCTCTATATCAACTTCAAGTTGATATAAAGTAATACAAATTTTAAAAAATGTTTTATGGCTTTTCTGTTTTTTTTATAGTAAAACTGAAATATGCAGTATTTAGTAATTAGAGCCCTAAAAGATCAATAATGCAGGACACCATTGATTTTAATTATTTCATATTTTTGAGTAATCACAGTGAAAAGATAAATAAAAAATCACTAAATATATTTGGGATCCAAAAGGTCCCCCGCTCATAAAGTGATACATTTTTATTAGGTTTTTCTTTTACTTTCAACACTTAAGTTACGAGATCAACTTCAGATATATCTGTCCATTTTATGCTGGAACTATTATTTTGTTTGTTTTATGCGCTTTTGTCAAAGAAAACTTTGATGTTTTTACATGGCTACTACACAATGCAATATTTACCACATAAAACATTTTAAAGTGAAATATTTGAAGTAATTGGAGCCCTGAAAATAATTCATTATAACATGGATTTTTTGTCTTTTTTTTTTTTTTTTGGAGCAATGGCAAAAAAATAAAAATAAAGAAAGACAAAAGAAAAAAAAAACAGCCTTCATGGCAGCTTTTGTGTCAACATTGCAACTTTTTCTCGTTAGATTTCACCTCGGTATAGCTCGGTTGGTAGAGCGGCCGTGCCAGCAACTTGAGGGTTGCAGGTTCGATCCCCGCTTCCGCCATCCTAGTCACTGCCGTTGTGTCCTTGGGCAAGACACTTTACCCACCTGCTCCCAGTGCCACCCACACTGGTTTGAATGTAACTTAGATATTGGGTTTCACTATGTAAAGCGCTTTGAGTCACTTGAGAAAAGGCGCTATATAAATGTAATTCACTTCACTTCACACTTCATTCCACTTTTTTTAATGTTCTTTTTTATTTTTACAATAGTATTTCCAGAATGTGTGGCGGGCCGGTAAACAATTAGCTGCGGGCCGCAAATGGCCCCCGGGCCGCACTTTGGACACCCCTGCTTTAAGACATAGGCTCTAGCTCTCTCACTAGAACCCTGAACAGGAAACAAGGAAAAAAAAGAAGAAAAAATAATTTGGGCTGTCAAGGGATTATTTTTTTAATCAGATTAATCCCACTCTTGAGCTGTGATTAATCACAGGTTATTACTCCCTTGCATATTTAAAATTTGCTGTAGAAAATACCACAATATTTAGACACAAATGCATTTGTGTTGTCAGAATGTAATCCAAGCACATTTTTAAATGTTTTACTTAACTACAAGTCAATAATTTACTTAAAACTTGGTGACAGTAAGTATAGTAAGAATTAAGAGCACCTTTTCAAAGTAATTTCAATCATATAGCGCAGTGGTCCCCAACCACCGGGCCACGGCCCGGTACCGGTCCGCGGACCGATTGGTACCGGGCCGCACAAGAAATTAAAAAAAAAAAAAAAATTTATTTTTTTTTATTTTTTATTTTTTTTAATGAAATCAACATAAAAAACACAATATATACATTATATATCACTATAGATCAATACAGTATGCAGGGATACAGTCCGTAAGCACACATGATTGTATTTATTTATGTAAAAAATAAAAAATAAAAAAAAAATAAAACATTTTATGAAATCAACATAAAAAACACAATATATACATGATATATCACTATAGATCAATACAGTATGCAGGGATACAGTCCGTAAGCACACATGATTGTATTTATTTATGTAAAAAAAAAAATAAAAAAAAACATTTTTTTTTTAATGAAATCAACATAAAAAACACAATATATACATTATATATCACTATAGATCAATACAGTATGCAGGGATACAGTCCGTAAGCACACATGATTGTATTTATTTATGTAAAAAAAAAAAAAAAAAAAAATTTTTTATGGAATCAACATAAAAAACACAATATATACATTATATATCACTATAGATCAATACAGTATGCAGGGATACAGTCCGTAAGCACACATGATTGTATTTATTTATGTAAAAAAAAACAAAAAACACCCCCCTCCCCCACCGGTCCGTGGGACAAATTTTCAAGCGTTGACCGGTCCGCAGCTACAAAAAGGTTGGGGACCACTGATATAGCGAACAATGTACAGATAGTAAACACCCATAAACAACTTTACATTGTGCAGTATGTACATTTGCATTTAATCTTCCTTTAAAGAGAAAAAGACACATCATAAAATTATATTTGCATCCTGTAGATGCATTAAACATAAGATGAGTATTTTACACACTGTTATTTTAAATGGGTGCAGTAGAGAGCAAGTTATGTATAAAGTGTCTGACAGCTAAAGGAATTATGTTTTATTTACTGTGGGAATGTCCGAGAATAAGAGTTGTGTCTAATGTGAGAATTGTCTAGTTTGTTCATCCTAGGCCACCATAGGTCGCGTGAGGCGCGTCACCAGACCTGCTAATGTTAGCTCACGTGTGTTGAAGTGGAGACGGCTGAGGGAGCTGCGTATGAATCAAGCCCAGCTTCCTCATGGACATGACATGATGTCACCGCCGACAGTCACCAAAGAATGGCAAAGACAAGAACACACGTCTTTTTTTTTAACAATTTTTAAAGATGATAAAAAGGCTTGAAAGATGCGGCAAACAGGAGTCAACGTTGTAGCCTTCAAAGCCTCTAAAACAACTTCAGAACACTCCATCATTTTGTACACACACTGCAAGTCTAAATATAATATAGTAACAGACACGTTCACAACAATATGTAATATCTTCAATATTTACCGTGTTTGGATCATTTTTAATCATTTCCGGGACTGATTTATTCCGCGCATTGATGTATGTTTTTTATAGCAACCCACGTCTGACTTCTGGCAACATGTGTGCTCCTATTTCCGGGATCAAACACGAGTGTGTTTTCTAATCCTGGCAGATTTGGCAACAAAGACGACAATTTTTGGACAACTGAGGACTCACAACCTTATATTTTTGAAGCTGAATATACTGAAGCTAATAGAAGTGAGCACAAAAGGAAGAGTGAGACGGAGCAGATGGAAGCCGGGAGAGGGGGATAAAAGCGATTTTGATGCTATAAATATGGAACTTGAAGCAAAGTTATTTGATAAACAGGTGCGTCGTGGAAGACGCAGGAAGTTGTCGTGGTATTAGGGATGCAGATGGACGAGGGTGGAGCGTGAGGTAAACGGGTATTTATTAATAAATCAACAAAATGTGTCCCCCGAGCAGGAGAGGTAAAATAACTAAACCAAAAAAAGACCAAATAAAATAAATGTAACGGTAATTACCTTCTGATTTACTGCAACCAGTCCAGGAAGTATGCCGCCTCCTGTCTTTAGACAGCTGGGATAGGCTCCAGCTCACCCACAATGACCCTGAATAGGGAAAGTAGCAGAACATGAGAGATTATGCAAACAGTTGATGTGTATGAATGTAAAAATGTACCGTAATTTCCGAACTATAAGCCGCACCTGACTATAAGCCGCACCAGCTAAATTTAGGGGAAAATACAGATTGCTCCATATACAAGCCGCACCTGACTATAAGCCGCACCAGCTAAATTTAGGGGAAAATACAGATTGCTCCATATATAAGCCGCACCCGACTATAAGCCGCACCAGCTAATTTAAGGGGAAAATACAGATTGCTCCATATATAAGCTGCACCTGACTATAAGCCGCACCAGCTAATTTCAGGGGAAAATACAGATTGCTCCATATATAAGCCGCACCCGACTATAAGCCGCACCAGCTAAATTCAGGGGAAAATACAGATTGCCCCATATATAAGCCGCACCGGACTATAAGACGCACCAGCTAAATTTAGGGGTAAATATAGATTGCTCCATATATAAGCCGCACCGGACTATAAGCCGCACCAGCTAAATTTAGGGGAAAATACAGATTGCTCCATATATAAGCCGCACCCGACTATAAGACGCACCAGCTAAATTTAGGGGAAAATACAGATTGCTCCATATATAAGCCGCACCTGACTATAAGCCGCACCAGCTAAATTTAGGGGAAAATACAGATTGCTCCATATATAAGCCGCACCCGACTATAAGCCGCACCAGCTAAATTCAGGGGAAAATACAGAATGCTCCATATATAAGCCGCACCCGACTATAAGCCGCACCAGCTAAATTTAAGGGGAAATACAGATTGCTCCATATATAAGCCGCACCCGACTATAAGCCGCACCAGCTAAATGTAGGGGAAAATACAGATTGCTCCATATATAAGCCGCACCGGAGTATAAGATTTAGGGCTATATAAATAAACATTGATTGATTGATTGATAAGCCGCACCAGCTAAATTTAGGGGAAAATACAGATTGCGCCATATATAAGCCGCACCCGACTATAAGCCGCACCAGCTAAATTTAGGGGAAAATACAGATTGCTCCATACATAAGCCGCACCCGACTATAAGCCGCACCGGCTAAATTTAGGGGAAAATACAGATTGCTCCATATATAAGCCGCACCGGACTATAAGCCGCACCGGCTAAATTTAGGGGAAAATACAGATTGCTCCATATATAAGCCGCACCCGACTATAAGCCGCACCAGCTAAATTTAGGGGAAAATACAGATTGCTCCATATATAAGCCGCACCCGACTATAAGCCGCACCAGCTAAATTTAGGGGAAAATACAGATTGCTCCATATTTAAGCCGCACCCGACTATAAGCCGCACCAGCAAAATTTAGGGGAAAATACAGATTGCTCCATATATAAGCCGCACCCGACTATAAGCAGCACCAGCTAAATTTAGGGGAAAATACAGATTGCTCCATATATAAGCCGCACCCGACTATTAGCCGCACCAGCTAAATTTAGGGGAAAATACAGATTGCTCCATATATAAGCCGCACCCGACTATAAGCCGCACCAGCTAATTTCAGGGGAAAATACAGATTGCTCCATATATAAGCTGCACCTGACTATAAGCCGCACCAGCTAATTTCAGGGGAAAATACAGATTGCTCCATATATAAGCCGCACCCGACTATAAGCCGCACCAGCTAAATTCAGGGGAAAATACAGATTGCCCCATATATAAGCCGCACCGGACTATAAGACGCACCAGCTAAATTTAGGGGAAAATATAGATTGCTCCATATATAAGCCGCACCGGACTATAAGCCGCACCAGCTAAATTTAGGGGAAAATACAGATTGCTCCATATATAAGCCGCACCGGACTATAAGACGCACCAGCTAAATTCAGGGGAAAATACAGATTGCTCCATATATAAGCCGCACCTGACTATAAGCCGCACCAGCTAAATTTAGGGGAAAATACAGATTGCTCCATATATAAGCCGCACCCGACTATAAGCCGCACCAGCTAAATTCAGGGGAAAATACAGAATGCTCCATATATAAGCCGCACCCGACTATAAGCCGCACCAGCTAAATTTAGGGGGAAATACAGATTGCTCCATATATAAGCCGCACCCGACTATAAGCCGCACCAGCTAAATGTAGGGGAAAATACAGATTGCTCCATATATAAGCCGCACCGGACTATAAGATTTAGGGCTATATAAATAAACATTGATTGATTGATTGATAAGCCGCACCAGCTAAATTTAGGGGAAAATACAGATTGCGCCATATATAAGCCGCACCCGACTATAAGCCGCACCAGCTAAATTTAGGGGAAAATACAGATTGCTCCATATATAAGCCGCACCCGACTATAAGCCGTACCGGCTAAATTTAGGGGAAAATACAGATTGCCCCATATATAAGCCGCACCGGACTATAAGCCGCACCGGCTAAATTTAGGGGAAAATACAGATTGCTCCATATATAAGCCGCACCCGGCTATAAGCCGCACCAGCTAAATTTAGGGGAAAATACAGATTGCTCCATATATAAGCCGCACCCGACTATAAGCCGCACCAGCTAAATTTAGGGGAAAATACAGATTGCTCCATATTTAAGCCGCACCCGACTATAAGCCGCACCAGCAAAATTTAGGGGAAAATACAGATTGCTCCATATATAAGCCGCACCCGACTATAAGCAGCACCAGCTAAATTTAGGGGAAAATACAGATTGCTCCATATATAAGCCGCACCCGACTATTAGCCGCACCAGCTAAATTTAGGGGAAAATACAGATTGCTCCATATATAAGCCGCACCCGACTATAAGCCGCACCAGCTAATTTCAGGGGAAAATACAGATTGCTCCATATATAAGCTGCACCTGACTATAAGCCGCACCAGCTAATTTCAGGGGAAAATACAGATTGCTCCATATATAAGCCGCACCCGACTATAAGCCGCACCAGCTAAATTCAGGGGAAAATACAGATTGCCCCATATATAAGCCGCACCGGACTATAAGACGCACCAGCTAAATTTAGGGGAAAATATAGATTGCTCCATATATAAGCCGCACCGGACTATAAGCCGCACCAGCTAAATTTAGGGGAAAATACAGATTGCTCCATATATAAGCCGCACCGGACTATAAGACGCACCAGCTAAATTTAGGGGAAAATACAGATTGCTCCATATATAAGCCGCACCCGACTATAAGCCGCACCAGCTAAATTTAGGGGAAAATACAGATTGCTCCATATATAAGCCGCACCCGACTATAAGCCGCACCAGCTAAATTCAGGGGAAAATACAGAATGCTCCATATATAAGCCGCACCCGACTATAAGCCGCACCAGCTAAATTTAGGGGGAAATACAGATTGCTCCATATATAAGCCGCACCCGACTATAAGCCGCACCAGCTAAATGTAGGGGAAAATACAGATTGCTCCATATATAAGCCGCACCCGACTATAAGCCGCACCAGCTAAATTTAGGGGAAAATACAGATTGCTCCATATATAAGCCGCACCCGACTATAAGCCGTACCGGCTAAATTTAGGGGAAAATACAGATTGCTCCATATATAAGCCGCACCGGACTATAAGCCGCACCGGCTAAATTTAGGGGAAAATACAGATTGCTCCATATATAAGCCGCACCCGACTATAAGCCGCACCAGCTAAATTCAGGGGAAAATACAGAATGCTCCATATATAAGCCGCACCGGACTATAAGATTTAGGGCTATATAAATAAACATTGATTGATTGATTGATAAGCCGCACCAGCTAAATTTAGGGGAAAATACAGATTGCGCCATATATAAGCCGCACCCGACTATAAGCCGCACCAGCTAAATTTAGGGGAAAATACAGATTGCTCCATATATAAGCCGCACCCGACTATAAGCCGTACCGGCTAAATTTAGGGGAAAATACAGATTGCTCCATATATAAGCCGCACCGGACTATAAGCCGCACCGGCTAAATTTAGGGGAAAATACAGATTGCTCCATATATAAGCCGCACCCGACTATAAGCCGCACCAGCTAAATTTAGGGGAAAATACAGATTGCTCCATATATAAGCCGCACCCGACTATAAGCCGCACCAGCTAAATTTAGGGGAAAATACAGATTGCTCCATATTTAAGCCGCACCCGACTATAAGCCGCACCAGCTAAATTTAGGGGAAAATACAGATTGCTCCATATATAAGCCGCACCCGACTATAAGCAGCACCAGCTAAATTTAGGGGAAAATACAGATTGCTCCATATATAAGCCGCACCCGACTATTAGCCGCACCAGCTAAATTTAGGGGAAAATACAGATTGCTCCATATATAAGCCGCACCCGACTATAAGCCGCACCAGCTAAATTTAGGGGAAAATACAGATTGCTCCATATATAAGCCGCATCCGACTATAAGCCGCACCTGACTATAAGCCGCACCAGCTAAATTTAGGGGAAAATACAGATTGCTCCATATATAAGCCGCACCGGACTATAAGCCGCACCAGCTAAATTTAGGGGAAAATACAGATTGCTCCATATATAAGCCACACCGGACTATAAGCCGCACCAGCTAAATTTAGGGGAAAATACAGATTGCTCCATATATAAGCCGCACCCGACTATAAGCCGCAGGGTTTTGATGTGTAATTAGCGTAGTATATAGGGGTTCCTGCTACCACGGAGGGGATTGTCGGGACAGAGATGACTGTTTGGGAAGGCAAAGCGTCCCATTTATTAACAATAAATCTTTCAATCATTCAATCAAACTTTCACATCTTTGACATGGCGAACAGCATTTGTGTAGAGTACAAATAATACAACGCTGCAAAGTAATACAAAGTGCTCGCCTGTACGTTATCAAAATAACCAGCCTATGAAAAGTCAGTCTTTAATCATTGTGTCATCGTCTTCCTCCTGCGTACTAAAACCACCGAAATCCTCTTCGTCTGTGTCGGAGAAGAACAGGCCGTAAATAAGCCGCACCCTTGTATAAGCCGCAGGGACCAGAACGAGGGGGAAAAGTAGCGGCTTATAGTCCTTAAATTACGGTAATCGGTTCTTGCCTTGCAAACAAAACAAAAAGAAATCCTGCATTTGTTGCAGAGTACATGTCATTTCCATCCCCGGTGCTACTGCACTAAGTGTACGACAATAACTCTGCGCTACATGATAGATCCATGTCTCATTTGGAATATCAGCCATGTTTGTTCAGACTGCAGACAAACAGATGCATCATCACAAGGAAATTGATCTTTTTTGTGCGGGTTCCTTTTTGCTTTACAGGCGGCACACAGCCGGGTGAGTCACAGTCATGCAGAATAAACCAGGCTTGTAATGGCACCCCTGCAAGCATGACAATAGAGGTGCATTGACTGCGCGTTGTTTCCTGTCACCAGTGTGCGCGATTGCAATATGCACAAGAAACAAACAGATCAAAAGTCTATCTATAGCGAGATGTGTTTACTTTCCGACCACCTGGTTACGTTGAATGGCAGATTTGCGAGGCTAATGCACATCGGCAGCATTAGTATGCCTCAGAGGGGCTTTGTGCACTTTGTCAAGAGGAGAGGTGATGTAAGGAGGGGGAACAAATGTTTGCAGTTTCCCCACTGACCCGGAGCTCGCCATCCATCCAACCCCCCACACAGTGACACAGTGCCCCCTCTGGGCTGGAAGTGAACACATGTACACTACATTCACTTCAATGTACAGTCATCTACATTTGAAAAAATGCTTATTTATCCTATGCCACCAACTGTATGATACCATATTGCATTTACAGTGTTTTTATCTACATAGACGTGATATTAGAGAGTGATTACACTAGACCAGGGGTCGGCAACCCGCGGCTCCAGAGCCGCATGCGGCTCCTTGACCACTCTGATGCGGCTCAGCTACATACATGCCGACCCCCCGATTTTCCCAGCAGATTTATGGATCTCAGTGTCTCTCATAGATTACTCCCAGGGAAAAAATAATCCTATCTACACTCTAATTACTAAAAACAGGGCGTGCCCCAATTGCACTGCAGTAATTGTCCTCTATAGCATTTACATACAGCGTGCCAGTCCAGCCACATGTTGCATGTTGTTATTACTTGCACACAGAGGAGACAGCAAAGCATACTTAGTCATCAGCCACACAGCTTACACTGACGGTAGCCGTATCAAACAACTTTAACATTGTTACGTTACAAATACGCGCCACACTGTGAACCCACACCAAAAAAGAATGAAAAACACATTTCTGGAGAACATCCCACCGTAACACAACATAAACACAACACAACCTTTACCCAGAATCCCATGCAGCCCTAACTCTTCCGGTCTACATTATACACCCCCGCTACCACCAAATCCCCCCACACATCAACCCCCCCCCCCCCTCTCCGTGCGTTGGTTGAGCGTAAGAGTTAGGGCTGCATGGGATTCTGGGTATTGGTACCGTCAGTGTAAGATGTGTGGCTGCTGACTTAGTACGCCTTGCTGTCACTTACTTGAGCAAGCTGAAATTGAATTCTACGTGTGGTCGAGCAGGTACACTGTTAGGGCAGACTGTAGAGGGCGCCAAATGCAGTGTCATCACGCTCTGATATTCGGGAGTCTCCCGGGAAAAATGAGAGGGTTGGCAAGAATGACGCTATCAAGCGGCATTCATTCAAAACTCGCGGGCTGCACTAACATCCAATTTCCACATTAAAGTGCGTGCCGGTGCGTGTGTCGGAGACCCCTGGTTAACATAGCACAAAGCATTTAAGCTTTGTATGCGGTGTTTTTCATTTTAAAAAAATGTTTGTGGCTCCCGTTACTTTCTTTAATTTGTGAAACTTGCCAAAATGGCTCTTTGAGTGGTAAAGGTTGCCGACCCCTGCACTAGACGGCCATATTAATAGGTACGTATGCATAATATAAACCACAGGGATTACATGTACTAGTTCAGTGGTTCTTAACCTTGTTGGAGGTACCGAACCCCACCAGTTTCATATGCGCATTAACCGAACCCTTCTTTAGTGAAAAATAAAAGGTTTTTTTCCAAATTCAAGACAAAGTTATATGTTTTTGGTAACACTTTAGCATGTCCTGGGTATGACGTTAAACTACATCCAGGCATGAGATGGGAGGTTGTGTGTGGGGTTAGTGAGTCCCAACTAACGTCTATAAAATGCACACAAAGAACCGTTTGCACCTTCTCTTGTGACTGGCGGGCGGTCAGCGCCATAAAGCTGAGCGGGTCCCTGGGTAATTGGGGCGCGGACAACCAACAGGACAGACTAAGTTCAACAGCCCAGTAAGGCAATTAGTCTAGGAGAAGGATCTCTGATATAAAATACCCCTTCCAACCCGCACCAAGCCAGCGTGGAAGGTGTAGGCTAATAACCAGCATGAAGAGTACGCCAAGAGAGATCGTTCACTATGGCAGAAACATGCTGAGGCTTTCGTCCAGCAGTGGACTGACAACGGCTGCTGATGATGAACACTTTAGTATGGGGAACATATTCTAAGTAACAAAGACTTAACGGTACGGACGGTATAGCTCGGTTGGTAGAGCGGCCGTGCCAGCAACTTGGGGGTTGCAGGTTCGATCCCCGCTTCCGCCATCCTAGTCACTGCCGTTGTGTCCTTGGGCAAGACACTTGACCCACCTGCTCCCAGTGCCACCCACACTGGTTTAAATGTAACTTAGATATTGGGTTTCACAATGTAAAGCGCTTTGAGTCACTTGAGAAAAAGCGCTATATAAATGTAATTCACTTCACTTCACTTCACTTAATTTAGAGTTATTTGGTTAGGGTTAGAGGGTTAGGGCCAGGGTTAGAGGGTTAGGGTTATAATAAGGCATTAATAAGTACTTAATAATGACTAGTTAAGAGCCAATATGTTACTAATTTGCATGTTAATAAGCAACTAATAAATGGTGAATATGTTCCCCATACTAAAGTGTTACCATGTTTTTTTTACTGGTGCATAAAATGAACCGTGCATGAACATCACCTTGTTCAAAGAACAAAACCAACACAGTGCATAAACTCACAACAAATGACACACCTGCAAATCAGTGTGACTTCTGCTGTTGTCGTATCCGTAATACGCCGAGAGGGAGAAGTTTTTATTTACACGATGAGTCGGGTGTGTTTTGACCTCCGCCGAACCCGAGCCCGACTCACCGAACCCCTAGGGTTCGATTGAACCCAGGTTAAGAACCACTGTACTAGTTATTAGAATTAAGTAAACTATCTATCTTAAAAATGTGTAGCCTGAAGTTGTTTTGTTTTTATTTTGAAAAACAGATATTAAGAACATGTACAGTACAGGCCAAAGGTTTGGACACACCTTCTCATTCAATGTGTTTTCTTTATTTTCATGACTATTGTAGATTGTCACTGAAGGCATCGAAACTATGAATGAACACATGTGGAGTTATGTACTTAACAAAAAAAGGTGAAATAACTGAAAACATGTTTTATGTTCTAGTTTCTTCAAAATAGCCACCCTTTGCTCTGATTACTGTTTTGCACACTCGTGGCATTCTCTCCATTAGCTTTAGGAGGTAGTCACCTGAAGGGGGTTTTCCCTTCACAGGTGTCATAGTTTTGATGCCTTCAGTGACAATCTACAATGTAAATAGTCATGAAAATAAAGAAAACGCATTGAACTGAGAAGGTGTGTCCAAACTTTTGGCCTGTACTGTATTTTTCATAAATACAATATTATTGTCACGGCCGGCTTGACAGTCTAGCCATGTGTTTTCCTGTGTTTGGTGTCAGGTTCCTGTCCGGTTTCGCTTATTTTCTAGTTTCCACTTCTTGTTACTTGTCTTTGCAGCACCTTTACTTTCTTCGCCAGCGCACCTGTTGTTGTTTTGTAATCAAGTCTATTCAGGTTCGGCTGTTGCTCGGCTAGGTCCTGGAACATTGTTTCTTGTGTGTTTATGTTTTGGTGACTGCATTTAGTCTGTGTTGCATTTGCGTAGCTTTCCCTATGCTTCTTGTGCACTTCCAGCTGCACTTAGTCTTTTTCTTCTTGTGCACTCCCATCTACACTTGTGGGTTTTTTTTAGAATAACAACACGTATCGCTACCATGCGGCCAAAGCGTCACAGTTTTTAGTAGTAGTTTCTATTGTAGAGGACATTCTTTCTCTTGGTACCGCGCTCTGTAATTGCCCAAATAGTGTAGTTGTAATTGCTAGAGTTGCTGCAATCAGTATTGGCCGACTTCCGTGAAAAATTATTTGGTTGACAGTGTAGAGATGCACGCCTAAATCAATATTCCTTACCTTCATTACAGTGAATAAACTACATTTTTTACAAGTACAATGAGGACTGGAGGACAAGGTTAAACATGTTTGCTAATCGCTAAACCAGCAGCTAAGCTAGATTTTTAACCATATAATAATAATAGAGGGACAAGCGGTAGAAAATGGATGGATGGATGGATGGATATAATATTCTAATATTATGTGTGTGTATATATATATATATATATATATATATATATATATATATATATATATATATATATATATATATATATATATATACATATATATATATATATATATATATATATATATATATATATATATATATATATATATATATATATATATATATATTACAATGTATTTATTTTTCTCAAATAGTTGTATGTAATAAAACACAAGGAGATTATTTTATATAGTGTTAATATTTACAATTAATACTTGTGATCGGTATCGGCCGATTCCACTCAGGTATGATCGAAATCGGCAGCATAAAACCCCGATCGGACCAATAGTAATCTGGTGTATTTGAGCCTAAAAAAATGCATGTGTTTTAACGGCTATATTTGTATAAAAATACATTCAAACCACAATTTTCACCACTTATAGACATTGGTCATTGATGAGATCACTTGAAAACACCTCATCTGAATATTCTAGATTGCAAATTATTTTCTATTGAGCTTCTACACTAGATGAGTGCGTCCTGCATTCTGTTTGACGTATGTTCACTCAAGCAGGGGGATTTGTTTCCAATATTGCAGAGCCTCTCTGACCTTTTCGGGTATTAAGCAACTTAATGACATCTCAAGTGTGGTTGGATGTAAAAGCTAATTATGATAGATTATGAGTTGTAAATTAATACAAATGTGAGCTGTCAACCAATGATAATATATTTGTGTATGTGTGTATATATATATATATATATATATATATATATATATATATATATATATATATATATATATATATATATATATATATATATATATATATATATATATATATATACACTACCGTTCAAAAGTTTGGGGTCACATGTAAATGTCCTTATTTTTTAAGGAAAAGCACTGTACTTTTCAATGAAGATAACTTTAAACTAGTCTTAACTTGAAAGAAATACACTCTATACATTGCTAATGTGGTAAATGACTATTCTAGCTGCAAATGTCTGCTTTTTGGTGCAATATCTACATAGGTGTATAGAGGCCCATTTCCAGCAACTATCACTCCAGTGTTCTAATGGTACAATGTGTTTGCTCATTGGCTCAGAAGGTTAATTGATGATTAGAAAACCCTTGTGCAATCATGTTCACACACCTGAAAACACTTTAGCTCGTTACAGAAGCTACAAAACTGACCTTCCTTTGAGCAGATTGAGTTTCTGGAGCATCACATTTGTGGGGTCAATTAAACGCTCAAAATGGCCAGAAAAAGAGAACTTTCATCTGAAACTCGACAGTCTATTCTTGTTCTTAGAAATGAAGGCTATTCCACAAAATTGTTTGGGCACCACACGATTCGATTCTTTGGGTTAACGATTCGATGCAGAATTGATTCTTGATTCAAAACGTTTCTCGATTCAAAATCAATACTTTTTTTTTATAACATTGGGTGCCACTTCATTGATTAAGTACATTCCTCCATAAAATAGATAACAGCTTTGATAAATTTCTCTATTACTTAAAAGAAAACTGGTTCTGTTTAATAAAAGTCAACCCAAAACATGTAATAAAGTCAAATACAAATAAGGCAACAATGGAAGTATCCTACACTTCAATTTTTTAAAGTAAATGTGTAAAGCAGATATGGGCAATATATATGTGTGTGTGTGTATATATATATATATATATATATATATATATATATATATATATATATATATATATATATATATATATATATATATATATATATATATATATATATATATATATATATATATATGTAGCCAAGCTAAATTTGATTTTATTTTATTTTAATTTTGGTCAATTATTCACAACATTTTTTGTTGTGAACTTCCCCAAAAGTGTTTCTCATTGTAAATAAGTTCCACTCTATTATTTTCCGTTACATACCTTTTTGTTTCCCTGGGGGGTGATTTGGCGTCGCACCTTTGTGAGCAGCTTCAGTGAGCACTGACGCTCGGAGCTGGTAAGTCACGTTTATGTCTCTCTCCTTTTGTTTTTTTATAAACTTTTTGGTTGTCGTTTTTAAAAGTGTTTTGTGGGAATGCACACTGTTTTGTGACTTGTTGGTGTGCATGTGTGTTGAATTCCCGAATGGCTGTTGAATTGTTGAAAAAAAAAACGAACTTTTGTATGCTAAAGGATGTGTGGATTAGCTTGGTTAGCTTACTGCTAGCTGCAGTTGTTGTGGGGTCTCCTGTCTCATGAGTGTGTGCAGGGGTCAGGGGCTCTGCTGTGTGTCTGTGTGGACATCTTGTGTGCCGCTCTAGCATTTATATGAGTGTGTATTATTCCTCTCTTTATTCTTTAGTGGAGAGAGATTCCGTTTGCCGTGGACTGTGTGTGACGCCCTGTTTTTGTTTTTTCCAAAAAAAGGTATGTCTGTTATGAGTTTTTTTGGCTTAGTTTATTGTATAAAAAATATAAAAAGAATTGATGTGGGTGGGAAAGATGAGGTGTATTGCTGCACATTTAAGGATCCTTTTTCTTAATATATATTATTTGCTGAAGTATATATTTTATATACTGTGTTTTATTTAATTAATTTATTTGAGACTATTATGCTTTTTTTTTACCTTTATTATTATTATTTCCATTTCCACATTTAAACATGTATAATTGAATTGAGTGAGCACTGACGCTCGGAGCTGTGGAGAGAGATTCCGTTTGCCGTGGACTGTGTGTGACGCCCTGTTTTTGTTTTTTCCAAAAAAAGGTGAATAAATCCCCGTGATTCAACTCCGGTGCGTGTGCCTCACTAAGAAAATACACAACGCAGAACGCTGACTGATACATATATATATATATATATATATGTATATGTATATATGTATATATATATATATATGTATATATACACACTACCGTTCAAAAGTTTGGGGTCACCCAAACAATTTTGTGGAATAGCCTTCATTTCTAAGAACAAGAATAGACTGTGGAGTTTCAGATGAAAGTTCTCTTTTTCTGGCCATTTGGAGCGTTTAATTGACCCCACAAATGTGATGCTCCAGAAACTCAATCTGCTCAAAAGAAGGTCAGTTTTGTAGCTTCTGTAACGAGCTAAACTGTTTTCAGATGTGTGAACATGATTGCACAAGGGTTTTCTAATCATCAATTAGCCTTCTGAGCCAATGAGCAAACATTGACTAGTTTAAAGTTATCTTCATTGAAAAGTACAGTGCTTTTCCTTCAAAAATAAGGACATTTCAATGTGACCCCAAACTTTTGAACGGTAGTGTATATAAATATATATATATATATATATATATATATATATATATATATATATATATATATATATATATATATATATATATATATATTATATATATTATATATATATACACACAAACATATATATATATATATATATATATATATATATATATATATATATATATATATATATATATATATATATATATATATATATATATATATATTGGGGTTTTTTTTAATTAACACAGTGATTGCTTTTCTAATTTTGATTTTGTGCCTTTCATTGAGTTTAAAATATGGGAAATGTTAAATGATATTCAATCACTGTGTTATGCTGTAAAAAAAAATACACTATTTGGAACAAATCAAGCTCCTTTGGATAAGATTTGAACTGAGAAGAAAGGGAAAACAACTGGAGCTCTCTTGTTTGGATAGACTCATACTTACACATGGTGGCTTTGCTCCAATATTTAAATGAGTCCGTTTTTTTTTTCCCTGGGAAAAATGAAATATTCGGCAGCATGCATGAAATGATGAATACAGAAATATACGGTAAATATAGATTGTGGCGCTATCGTCAGGCACACTTTTGCGTCCATAGTTTATGTCTCCTACCTGGCAGAGTGCATCTGACCCCTGGGGTCCCTCGTGTGTGTGTGTGTGTGTGTGTGTGTGTGTGTGTGTGTGTGTGTGTGTGTGTGTGTGTGTGTGTGTGTGTGTGTGTGTGTGTGTGTGTGTGTGTGTGTGTGTGTGTGTGTGTGTGTGTGTGTGTGTGTGTGTGTGTGTGTGTGTGTGTGTGCATTTGCATCACTTCAGCTGTCTGCTTACATCCATCCACCCTCTGATGACTGAACTTCACAGCGGATCTCTCCGAGCTGGTACCTTCAGGGCTCCAAACGAGCAGACGTTCCAAACAATGTTTCCTGGCAATGGACCCACAGAAGATCTGCACAATGAAGAGGGCGGCGTGGGGGGAGAAAATAAAATAAGAGTGGATGGTGCATGTGAGCGTGTGCATTGGTCACATAGGAAAACAAAAAGAAAAAAAGCCTTGAGTTTGATACTGAGTGAACAATCAGACATAGGCCACTTCAACTGATGGTATACAATTACGTCGGCACAAATAGTTGCTGTTATGTGAGACACTGAAAAGGACTACAATTGCAGATGAACCTCTATTTTTATAGGAAATATTGTTACGGTACAGCGCGGGAAGAAGACGGCACAGATGCAAGAACGTAGATTAGCTCTATTTATTATTAAATGCAATAGGAAATGAGGCGTGTAACTACAAACGTTTGTAATCCAAAATGTGTACGGTATACACTACCGTTCAAAAGTTTGGGGTCACCCAAAGAATTTTGTGGAATAGCCTCCATTTCTAAGAACAAGAATAGACTGTCGAGTTTCAGATGAAAGTTCTCTTTTTCTGGCCATTTTGAGCGTTTAATTGACCCCACAAATGTGATGCTCCAGAAACTCAATCTGCTCAAAGGAAGGTCAGTTTTGTAGCTTCTGTAACGAGCTAAACTGTTTTCAGATGTGTGAACATGATTGCACAAGGGTTTTCTAATCATCACTACCCACTTCTCCAAAGTGGGCTGGCTCAAGGTGGAGGACAGAGTTAAACAACTTGCACTGAGCCTAGTCTATAAAATCCGCTACACCTCCCTGATACCGAAGTACATGTCAAACTACTTCCTTAACGTAAATGACCGCCATAACCACAACACCAGGGGGAGCTCCACTAACCACGTTAAACCCAGATTCCGAACTAACAAAGGTCTTAACTTATTCTCTTTCTATGCCACATCAATGTGGAATGCGCTCCCAACAGGTATAAAAGAAAGGGCATCTCTATCCTCCTTCAAAACCGCAATAAAAGTTCACCTCCAGGCAGCTACAACCCTAAACTAACACCCTCCCCGGATTGCTAATAATCAAATGTAAACAATCAAATGCAGATACTTTTTCTTTTTCTTATGCCTTCTGATCTCTCTCTCTCTCTCTCTCTCTCTCTCTCTCTCTCTCTCTCTCTATGTCCACTACTTGATGTCCATACCCCCCCGCCCCCTCCACACCCCTGATTGTAAATAATGTAAATAATTCAATGTGATTATCTTGTGTGATGACTGTATTATGATGATAGTATATATGATAGTATATATCTGTATCATGAATCAATTTAAGTGGACCCCGACTTAAACAAGTTGAAAAACTTATTGGGATGTTACCATTTAGTGGTCAATTGTACGGAATATGTACTTCACTGTGCAACCTACTAATAAAAAGTCTCAATCAATCAATCAATCAATTAGCCTTCTGAGCCAATGAGCAAACACATTGTACCATTAGAACACTGGAGTGATAGTTGCTGGAAATGGGCCTCTATACACCTATGTAGATATTGCACCAAAAAGCAGACATTTGCAGCTAGAATAGTCATTTACCACATTAGCAATGTATAGAGTGTATTTCTTTCAAGTTAAGACTAGTTTAAAGTTGTCTTCATTGAAAAGTACAGTGCTTTTCCTTCAAATATAAGGACATTTCAATGTGACCCCAAACTTTTGAACGGTAGTGTATGTTGAGTGTTACCGGGAGTTGTTAAAGGTGCGTGTTGAGTGAGAGGCGGAAGTCCAGGAAGGGCAAGGCAAGCTCGGAGGTCCGTGGGCAGGCGTGAGGTCAAGGGCAGGAGCGAGGCGTCAGAGTCCGTGTCCTGAAAATGTGCGCGTGTCCGCCATTGTAGTCTGTGTCGACACCGTAATCGATAAGCGTCTTCTTTTTCTCTACCTTCTTGTTATGGGACATCCATCCTCCATTGTTGCCATTTCTAAAAAAAAGTAGCGTAAAGTCGTAACTTATATATGTCAGTCGACTTGCTATGAAAGCGCTAAAAATGTAGTGGGTTTACATTAGGGCTGCGAATCTTTGGGTGTCCCACGATTCGATTCAATATCGATTTTTGGGGTCACGATTTGATTCAAAATCGATTTTTTTCGATTCAACGCGATTCAAAAACGCAATTCAAAAACGATATTTTCCCGATTCAAAAGGATTGTCTATTCATGGAATACATAGATTTCAGCAGGATCTATCCCAGTCTGCTGACATGCAAGCAGAGTAGTAGATTTTTGTAAAAAGCTTTTATAATTGTAAAGGACAATGTTTTATCAACTGATTGTAATAATGTACATTTGTTTGAACTATTAAATGAACCAAAAATATGACTTATTTTATCTTTGTGAAAATATTGGACACAGTGTGTTGTCAAGCTGTGACACTATTGTTCATTTTTTTTATAAATGTCTAATGATAATGTCAATGAGGGATTTTTAATCACTGCTATGTTGAAATTGTAACTAATATTGATACTGTTGTTGATAATATTCATTTTTGTTTCACTACTTTTGGTTTGTTCTGTGTGGTGTTTGTGTCTCCTCAATTGCTCTGTTTATTGCACTTCTGAGTGTTGCTGGGTCGGGTTAGGTTTTGGAATTGGACTGCATTGTTATGGTATTGCTGTGTATTGTTTTGTTGGATTGATTAATAAAAAAAATAAAAATAAATAAATAAAAATAAATAAATTAAAAATCGATTTTTAAAAAATGAGAATCGATTCTGAATCGCACAACGTGAGAATCGCGATTCGAATTCAAATCGATTTTTTCCCACACCCCTAGTTTACATAATTCACCCACAGAACTTTAGTTATTAGAGAGTTCCGGACGGACGGTTTTTCACGGGACACATTTCCGGCGTTGTTGTTGCACTAATGAGCCACGGATGAGGAGATGTCAATAAAACAGTTAGTTTCATCTTTTGACACTTCTTCCACTCCCGTCCTTGCACGCTACACCGCTACAACAAAGATGACGGGGAGAAGACGCTGTCCAAGGTGAGCCACGTAAATAAGACCGCCCACAAAATGGCGCATCTTGAAGCGACTGTCAGAAAGCGACTTGAACATGGTCTGTAAAACATCATCTATGCAACATTTTGACCAAAGAACCAGCATCACATGTTATGTAGACCACAAGGAAGTGTTTTAGATAGAGATGTCCGATAATATCGGCCGATAAATGCTTTAAAATGTAATATCGGAAATTATCGGTATCGTTTTTTTTATTATCTGTATCGGTTTTTTATTTTTTTGTTTAATTTTTATTTTTATTAAATCAACATAAAAAACACAAGATACACTTACAATTAGTGCACCAACCCAAAAAACCTCCCTCCCCCATTTACACTCATTCACACAAAAGGGTTGTTTCTTTCTGTTATTAATATTCTGCTTCCTACATTATATATCAATATATATCAATACAGTCTGCAAGGGATACAGTCCGTAAGCACACATGATTGTGCGTGCTGCTGCTCCACTAATAGTACTAACCTTTAACACTTCATTTTACTCATTTTCGTTAATTACTAGTTTCTATGTAACTGTTTTTATATTGTTTTACTTTCTTTTTTATTAAAGAAAATGTTTTTAATTTATTTATCTTATTTTATTTTTTTATTTTTTTTTAAAAAGGACTTTATCTTCACCATACCTGGTTGTCCAAATTAGGCATAATAATGTGTTAATTCCACGACTGTACATATCGTATCGGTTGATATCGGTATCGGTTGATATCAGTATCGGTAATTAAAGAGTTGGACAATATCGGATTATCGGACATCCCTAGTTTTAGATTTAATAATAATAATAATAATACCTGGGATTTATATAGCGCTTTTCTAAGTACCCAAAGTCGCTTTACATGTTAAAAACCCATCATTCATTCACACCAGGTGGTGGTAAGCTACTTTCGTAGCCACAGCTGCCCTGGGGTAGACTGACGGAAGCGTGGCTGCCAATTTGCGCCTACGGCCCCTCCGACCACCACCTATCATTCAGTCAGCATTCATTCACCGGTGTGAGTGGCACCGGGGGCAAGGGTGAAGTGTCCTGCCCAAGGACACAACGGCATGGTAAGAGGCGGGGAGCGAACCTGCAACCCTCAGGTTTCTGACACGGGCGCTCTACCCACTACGCCATGCCGCCCCTTTAGAACACAATCATAATATAACTCTTTTAATGCGCCTTATAATCCGGTGCGCCTTTTGTATGAAAATAGACCTGAATAAACCCACTCATCGGCAGTGCGCCTTGTAATCCGGTCCGCCCTATGGTCCTGGAAAATACGGTATGTTGAAATTGTTTAAAATGTTAACTTCAGCATAGTCATTTTTAAAAAAGTGCATTGTTCATTGTGTTGCTCCAGGTAATATGATTTATATGGCGCTCGGAAAACCCATGATTTCAGCCTTTCAAAGCTCCAGCATTTTTTGACCTCGATATTCGTCCAATCCCCGTCACGGCCCTGGCCAGGACACATGTTGTTTTGGTTATAGCGGCAATGCTAACCGACAACATTAAGGCTTTCTCCAGAGGAGACGGAGATTTTGCATTTGAACCGTGCTAATAAGCTCACAGGCGATGTTAGTTCTCAGCACACAACAGCTCACCAAGTGTGAACCCACGACTTCCCAAACCGTTTAGATTGTTCCTGTAAAGGAAGTGTTGACAGCGCGCAACAACGCACATCGGCAAACGGGTTTATTAACAGCCCCGAGGCGCCTCTACGGGTGGCGGGAGGCGTGCATCCGCTCCGAGAAATCCTGCCATGAATATGCATCATGGCACAAGGATGGCTAGTAAAGTGGCTTTGTGTGCAAGATAAACGAGGAAGCAATGGAGCCAGTGTACAGAAGGCCTTTTGCACCATTGAAATGGATCGCACGTCATTGATTTCTGCCGCGAGACTCCGTGTTTTACGATATGAATGTTATTGTTGACATTAATGAATTCAATTCCTAGAGGTCAACCAATTGGTGCGGTGACTAATTACACCCACGCCGCTTTGACAGCCTCTTTGCCCGCAGCCTCGACGTTAATTGGCCACCCGTCACGAGAACACAAACACAACACATCCCCGCACTTGCACTAATGACACCGCTACCGGTGGACTTTTCCGACCTGCGTCAGTAAAAAAAAAACGTGCTGCGTTTGACTCGTCTCCAGCGTCTAATTGGAACAATCCACCACTCACGCAAGGTCAACACGTTGCGGCGTCGCTTGATTCTGACGAGCGAGCCCGCAAAACAACAATCAGCGGAACTCTGTAATGAAAAAGAACCTATTCCATTTAATTAGGCTGCACCTCACGGGCGTCTTATTACGCTGCTGAGGTGTGATCGTCAACGCTCGCTCCACTGATGTTGTGTTTTTCTGATGCCATATGAATGAATACTTAACGGTTCGAGTCCATTAGGCATTAGGGACAGTTTATAACCAGAATTACTTGCATATTGGATGACTGTGCGCTGCATAATTTACATCCAATCTAAGGCAGTGCTGCGCCATTTTTGTTCAGATGCAGAATTCTGAGTGGTTTTGTGGCCTTACTATTGGGTTTCATCCATCAGCCACTGCTGCTTCCATTTTGTATGAATTCTGTGGTATTACAGTGGAACATCGATTTACGAACTCGGTTCTTGGACGAGGTTCATAAATTGAAATGTTCAAATAGAGAGGCAAATTTCTCCATAAGAAACAATGTAAATATGAACAGAGGTGGGTAGAGTAGCCAGAAATTGCACTCAAGTAAGAGTACTGTTACTTTAGAGATGTATTACCCAAGTAAAAGTAAGGAGTAGTCACCCAAATATTTACTTGAGTAAAAGTAAAAAGTATGTTGTGAAAAAACTACTCAAGTACTGAGTAACTGATGAGTAACCTGTTCGTTTAATGGTGACGGCAACAAATAATGCACAAAAACATAAAAATAGCAGTGAGCAAATTCAGAGCCAGGAATATCTCTTAAGCCAGTGGTTCTCAAAAGGGGGTACGCGTACCCCTGGGGGTACTTGAAGGTATGCCAAGGGGTACGTGAGATTTTTTTTAAATGTCTTGTCAAAAAGAACTGTGAAAAGAAATGCAACAATGCAATATTCGGTGTTGACAGCTAGATTTTTTGTGGACATGTTCCATAAATATTGATGTTAAATGTTTCTTTTTTTGTGAAGAAATGTTTAGAATGAAGTTCATGAATCCAGATGGATCTCTACTACAATCCCCAAAGAGGGCACTTTAAGTTGATAATTACTTCTATGTGTGGAAATATTTATTTATAATTGAATCACTTGTTTATTTTTTAACAAGTTTTTAGTTATTTTTATATCTTTTTTTCCAAATAGTTCAAGAAAGACCACAACAAATGAGCAATATTTTGCACTGTTATACAATTTAATAAATCAGAAACTGATGATATAGTGCTGTATTTTACTTCTTTATCTCTTTTTTTTCAAACAAAAATGCTTTGCTCTCATTAGGGGGTACTTGAATTAAAAAAATGTTCACAGGGGGTACATCACTGAAAAAAGGTTGAGAACCACTGTCTTAAGCAACTAAAACAATAATATATATTAAATAATAATACATTAACATAAAAAAAATTCAGGCAATTTGAGCGACAATAACTTAACAGCACCATAGGCTCAGTAGGCAGATATTACAAAGGAAAATAACAAGTTAGCCTTTACGCAAACCATAAACTGATAGGTGTGGGCTGCATCTGGGAACACACTGTGCACTTCTGATTGGTGTTTCTATGCATGTGTGTGTGTGTGTGTGTGTGTGTGTGTGTGTGTGTGTGTGTGTGTGTGTGTGTGTGTGTGTGTGTGTGTGTGTGTGTGTGTGTGTGTGTGTGTGTGTGTGTGTGTGTGTGTGTGTGTGTGTGTGTGTGTGTGTGTGAAAGATGCAGTCAAGATCAAAGAACTCGGACAACGGAGACTCTTACCAGGAGGACTTTGACTTCGATACACGGACGCCTGTAGAGAACTGGGACAACACAGACTCTTACCAGGATTACTTTGATTTGGATACACAGACGCAGACGTGCTACCGTGAGTACGCAGCTGCGCTTCCAAACATTTGATCGCTTGCCCGTACGTGCGTGTCACGTACGTAACTTTGGGTAAATATATAAGCTTTATGAACCTTGGGTTAGGTGAACGGTCCTTTGGGCTGAGTGATTGTGTGTGTTGTGCAGGTGTTTGAATTGTATTGGCGGGTTATATGGACGGGAGCTAGGAGCTAGCATAACAAACACCTAGGTGTTTTTATGCGGGATTAATTTGTGGCATATTAAATATAAGCCTGGTTGTGTTGTGGCTAATAGAGTATATATATGTCTTGTGTTTATTTACTGTTGTAGTCATTCCCAGCTGAATATCAGGTCCCACCCGCCTCTCACAGCATCTTCCCTATCTGAATAGCTTCCACTCCCCACTAGTCCTTCACTTGCACTTTCCTCATCCACAAATCTTTCATCCTCGCTCAAATTAATGGGGAAATCGTCGCTTTCTCGGTCCGAATCGCTCTCACTTCTGGCGGCCATCACTGTAAACAATGGGGAACTTTGCGGAAATGTTCAACTGACTACGTCACGCTACTTCCGGTAGGGGCAAGGCTTTTTTTTGTCAGATACCAAAAGTTGCGATCTTTATCGTCGTTGTTCTCTACTAAATCCTTTCAGCAAAAATATGGCAATATCCCGAAATGATCAAGTATGATACATAGAATAGATCTGCTATCCCCGTTTAAATTTTAAAAAATCATTTCAGTAGGCCTTTAAAGTTTCCAGTCAGGGATGGTTTGGGGTGCCATGTCACCTGCTTTTGTAAAGTTTAGCATTAAGATGAACCTGATTACTGTAAAGTTTCCACAACAAACTATCACTGACTGCGTAAACCTCACTGTAAAGTTTGGAGTGCCATGTCCTCTACTGGTGTTGGTCCACTGTGTTTCCTTAGATCCACGGTCACAATCATGGTATCCCCGTCCTTAATTGGCCATCAAACTTGTCTGACTTCAACCCCATACAACATATGTAGGGTATAGTTAAATGTGATATGCCAAACCCAACAATGCAGATAAGCAGAAGGTCACTATCAGAGCAACCGGAGCTCTCATAACACCGGAGGACTGCCGCAGACGGATCGACTCCATGCCACGCCGTATTGCTGCAGTAATTCAGTCAAAAGGAGCCCTGACCAAGTATTGAATGCCGTACATGTTGATAATCTTCATGTTCATTTTTTTCAATTGGCCAACATTTCCAAAATTATTTTCTTTATTGGTTATAAGTAATATTGTCATTTTCTGAGATACTGAATTTGGGATTATCATTAGTTTTCAGTAATAATCATCAAAATTAAAAGAAGTAAATACTTGAAATATATCAGTCTGTGCGTATTGAATGTCTATACAATTGTCACTTTTTGAATGAAATTACTGAAATAAATCAACTTTTTGGCCATATTGTAATTTATTGAGCAGCACCCGTACTCTGGTAGTGGTACTTCAGTTTTCTCTAGCAATCAGTTCCAAAAGGTCCTAGCTGCATTAAAAATGGAAACAATCGTTCCCATAAGACATAATGCAAACCCAATTAACCCTAAAATATTAACACAAAACACATGTTTTAGAATATAATTATAGTTTTACATGGAGAAAAAAATGTAAAATACATATCAATAGATACAGTACCAATTCCCACTACCTCTAAGTCACAGCCTATATGGGATTGAACAAAAGACTAAATAGAGAATAAATGATAAAAACTAGAGATGATAAATGCTTTAAAATGTAATATCGGAAATTATCTGTATCGTTTTTTTTAATTATCGGTATTGTGTTTGTTTTTTATTAAATCAATATAAAAAACACAAGATTCACTTACAATTAGTGCACCAACCCAAAAAACCTCCCTCCCCCATTTACACTCATTCACACAAAAGGGTTGTTTCGTTCTGTTATTAATATTCTGGTTCCTAAATTATATATCCATATATATCAATACAGTCTGCAAGGGATACAGTCCGTAAGCACACATGATTGTGCGTGCTACTGATCCACTAATAGTACTAACCTTTAACACTTAATTTTACTCATTTTCATTAATTACTAGTTTCTATGTAACTGTTTTTATATTGTTTTACTTTCTTTTTTATTCAAAAAAATTTTTTTTAATTTATTTATCTTTTTTATTTTATTAATTTTTTAAAAAAGGACCTCATCTTCACCATACCTGGTTGTCCAAATTAGGCATAATAATGTGTTAATACCACGACTGTATATATCGGTATCGGTTGATATCGGTATCGGTTGATATCGGTAATTAAAGAGTTGGACAATATCGGAATATCGGATATCGGCAAAAATCCATTATCGGACATCCCTAATAAAAATTATTTTAGGTATCAAATACAGTCCGTGTCCCTGTTTTTTTGTTTGATAATAAAAAACGGAAATGTATTAATGTGTGTGGGGGGAGGTGTAGTCAGCGCTGCCTGCAGGAGGAAAAGTCACCGCCGCTGTCCATGCTGCTGAGGACCAGCGCCATCGGGCAGGGGCATGTGCTGACGGCGAGACACAGCTGGCACGTGATTAGATTTCACAGGTGGTCCGTGTTAATCTAAAGATCTGTTGTCTTTAACAGTAAGCGGCCGGGAGCAGAAGAGGAGAGAGGATACGGACTTGACTGAAAAGTCACGTTCTGGGAGAGAAAACTGTTGATAAAAACATATGATCATTAAAACTTTGTTACAACCTGCAAGCTTGGATCCTGTGAAGTGTCTGTCAGTGGGACCGCTAGGAAGCCACTTCCACAATGTGTTGGAAAATCGAAAATAGGAATTAAAACAGCTAGGGGAAAACGTATCTATTCCCCGTTCAATGTTTGGAGATATGGTACATTGCACATGTGCGGTGTCTCTTTTCCGTAACGCCGTCTGTGAGTGACCCAGAACAACAACAACAACAACAGAAGAAGAAAAAGAGCGACGTTTTCCTGCTTGATAGAGAACCAATGAAATGTGTCACTTTCAATTTCTCTGGACATTATAGAAATAGAAGGGAACACTGGACCGCGAAAAAATAGTTTTAATGACACTGACACTGTATTTTATCTTCTTCTTCTTCTCCTCCTAATTTTACGGGTCACTCACAGACGAGCATAATGAAAAGAGACACTGCGAATGTGCAATCCACCCATAAACCGCTTCCTTGCCTAACAGTGCTATTGCAACATTCAGTGGACTTATTCAGTTTCTTTCAAGAAAAAAATTGCAGTTAATTTTTATACTTTGCAATCTCATCTCTCGGAATGCAGGCCAGATTAAACCTGATTTGGCCAGCGGGCCATACCTTAGACACCCCTGCTTTAAAACACTACTGACAAATAAACAGTCAAAACAGCATTCTGTCATGTCTGTTCATGTTTTTGTTTTGGTCATGTGTTTGTTTTTTGGACTCTTTTTAGTTCCTGGTTGCACTTCCTTGTTTGGTTTAGTTTCCATGGTCACCCATTAGTTTTCACCTGTCTTGTCACGCACCTGTTTCACGTTTCGAGTCACGCACCTGTTTTCACTGATCATGTCACTATTTAAATCTGTCTGTTTCTGTTGTTCGGCCTGGCGTCCTCACACTATTTCGTCACTCTGCTTCATGTCGTGTCACAGTTCTTTACCAAGTAAGTTTTGTTCATTTATGCCACAGTTAGTGTTTTTGTTTTATTGTTCATAGTTGTTGTGCCCACGTGCATGTCTTTTGTTTCTTAGTCAAGTTTGTATTTCCCCCTTTGTGCGCGCCATTTGCTTGCTTCCTTTTTGTTTGTAGTTTATTAGTGTTAAAAAATAATAAATCATGTATTCAAACTCACGTCTGGCTCGCGCCAACTTTCCGTTGCCTTCTGGAGAAACAAGACCCAAGAACCCAGTCGTGACACATTCTTTCTATGTTTTTGTATGTTTTCTTAATCTGCCCATAAATGGGTTTAAAAATGTGACTGCAAGGACATTACGTAGTGAGGGGGTGGTTTGGTTGTGACTAGGGATGTCCGATAATATCGGCCTGCCGATAAATGCGTTAAAATGTAATATCGGAAATTATCGGTATCGGTTTTTTTATTATCTGTATCGGGGTTTTTTTTTTTGTTGTTTGTTTTTTTTATTAAATCAACATAAAAAACACAAGATACACTTACAATTAGTGCACCAACCCAAAAAACCTCCCTCCCCCCATTTCTTTCTGTTATCAATATTTCTGGTTCCTACATTATATATCAATATATATCAATACAGTCTGCAAGGGATACAGTCCGTAAGCACACATGATTGTGCGTGCTGCTGCTCCACTAATAGTACTAACCTTTAACAGTTAATTTTACTCATTTTCATTAATTATTAGTTTCTATGTAACTGTTTTTATATTGTTTTACTTTCTTTATTCAAGAAAATGTTTTTAATTTAGTTCTTATTGTATTATTATTTTTAAAAAGTACCTTATCTTCACCATACATGGTTGTCCAAATTATGCATAATAATGTGTTAATTCCACGACTGCATATATCAGTTGATATCGGTATCAGTAATTAAAGAGTTGGACAATATCGGAATATCTGCAAAAAGCCTTTATCGGACATCCCTAGTTGTGACACACTCATGCCATCTATTAGGACTTTCCCAGGAGGCACAAGACATTGAAACAACGTTGAGAACTAGTATTAGGTCCTGACGTTGAGCAACTCAAACATAACGTTGAAACATGCTTTTTGACGTTTAATCAATGTTGGGTGCTGACGTTGATTCGACTTTTAAAATTTGGTAATTTCCCAACCAACAACGTTGGATCCAACGTTGCACATCAATGTTGTCTGAATTTACAAATACAAGTATTTTGCAATGTTGTTTCAAAGTCAGTTTTAAAGGACTTGCATGTATAATCTACGTTGTTTCAAAGTCTGGTGCTCGCTGGGTTCCTTTTAGGAGGAGAGCGTCCACCCGGATCCTTTTGTTGTAAGGCTGTCTAAAAAGACGAGAGGTGTCGAGAATTGAAGTGTAATAAATTATTCCACAAAATGGAGTACCGTATTTTTCGGATTATAAATCGCACCGGCCGAAAATGCATAATAAAGAAGGAAAAGAACATATGTAAGTCGCACGAGAGTATAAGTCGCATTTTTGGGGGGAAATGTATTTGATCAAATCCAACAGATCACCATAAAAGTGGGTGACATTGTTATCACCAGGAAAGATGAGGTCACCTACCTAGGTTCCATTCTAGAGGCTAATCTTTCCTGTGATAAAATGGCAACCAAGGTAATCAAAAAGGTCAACCAACCAACGAGATTTCTCTATAGAATCTCTTCTCTGGTCGACAAAAGCACCATGAAGATTCTAGCGGGAACTCTCGTTCAACCCTTTTTCCATTACGCATGCACCTCCTGGTACCCTAGCACCTCCAAAACCCTGAAATCTAGACCCGAACAAGCTAATCAGATTACTTCTAGACCTCCACCCCAGATCCCACCTCACTCCTACCCACTTCTCCAAAGTGGGCTGGCTCAGGGTGGAGGACAGAGTTAAACAACTTGCACTGAGCCTAGTCTATAAAATCCGCTACACCTCCCTGATACCGAAGAACATGTCAAACTACTTCCTTAACATAAATGACCGCCATAACCACAACACCAGGGGGAGCTCCACTAACCACGTTAAACCCAGATTCCGATCTAACAAAGGTCTTAACTCATTCTCTTTCTATGCCACATCAATGTGGAATGCACTCCCAACAGGTATAAAAGAAAGGGCATCTCTATCCTCCTTCAAAACCGCACTAAAAGAACACCTCCAGGCAGCTACAACCCTAAACTAACACCCTCCCCCTTCCACATCCTACTTCCCCGGATTGTAAATAATCAAATGTAAATCATCAAATGTAGATACTTATTCTTATGCTTTCTGATCTCTCTCTCTATGTCCACTACTTGCTGTACATATCCTACCAAGTCAGACCTACACTGTTCCAATGTCCATTTCTCTGATGATGCAATTGTTGATGACTGAAGTGTTGATATCAATCTTTTTTTTCACAATGCACTTCTGCCATGACCCGCCCCCGCCAAATTTTTATTGGTTGACGTGTGTGTGTGTGACGATTGCTGATACGGGTGAGGGCCGACATCCGGGCAACTGAGCTACATACGGGTTCTTCGAGCCATAGCAACCAGACTGGCGTTGAAAACAAACCGTTGCCATTACTCTTTAACCTGTCGACCTACGCTGGTTAAACCCGTCATTCTGCCTCCAAAATGCCGAAAAACGGTGTTGTTTTTGGTTGTGCTAACCACAACTGGAAACAGGGAAAACAAAGGTTGTATTTTGTTCTGCCAAAGCGCGATAAAAGCCCACAGAGACGAGACAAATGGCTCGCAGCTTTACACCGGGAAAACGAGGACGGTTCTCACTGGAGTCCCCCAAAGTCCCGGGTCGTGTGTTCGGATCACTTCGTTTCTGGTAAATATAAGAAACAAAAATCCACCTTCTTAACCACAACTTGGCTATACGTCCGTGCTAATGTTGTACTTGTTGAATTTTTACCTTATAACATTCGACAGCTGAAGTTGTTGTACAAAAATAACATGCGGGATATACTATATAGTCTAAAGCAGGGGTCACCAACGCGGTGCCCGCGGGCACCAGGTAGCCCGTAAGGACCAGATGAGTAGCCCGCCGGCCTGTTCTAAAAATAGCTCAAATAGCAGCACTTACCAGTGAGCTGCCTCTATTTTTTAAATTGTATTTATTTACTAGCAAGCTGGTCTCGCTTTGCCCGACATTTTTAATTCTAAGAGAGACAAAACTCAAATAGAATTTGAAAATCCAAGAAAATATTTTAAAGACTTGGTCTTCACTTGTTTAAATAAATTCATTCATTTTTTTACTTTGCTTCTTATAACTTTCAGAAAGACAATTTTAGAGAAAAAATACAACCTTAAAAATGATTTTAGGATTTTTAAACACATATACCTTTTTACCTTTTAAATTCCTTCCTTTTCTTTCCTGACAATTTAAATCAATGTTCAAGTAAAAAAAAATTTTTTATTGTAAAGAATAATAAATAGATTTTAATTTAATTCTTCATTTTAGCTGCTATTTTTCTGACGAAGAATATTTGTGAAATATTTCTTCAAACTTATTATGATTAAAATTCAAAAAATTTATTCTGGCAAATCCAGAAAATCTGTAGAATCAAATTTAAATCTTATTTCAAAGTCTTTTGAATTTTTTTTAAAACTTTTGTTCTGGAAAATCTAGAAAAAAATAGTCATTTGTCTTTGTTAGAAATATAGCTTGGTCCAATTTGCTATATATTCTAACAAAGTGTAGATTGGATTTTAACCTATTTAAAACATGTCATCAAAATTCTAAAATTAATCTTAATCAGGAAAAATTACTAATGATGTTCCATAAATTATTTTTTAAAGTTTTTCTCTTCTTTTTTTCGGTTGAATTTTGAATTTTAAAGAGTCGAAATTGAAGATAAACTATGTTTCAAAATTTAATTGTAATTTTTTTCGTGTTTTCTTCTCTTTTAAACCGTTCAATTAAGTGTAAATATCATTAATTATTAATAATAACATAGAGTTAAAGGTAAATTGAGCAAATTGGCTATTTCTGGCAATTTATTGAAGTGTGTATCAAACTGGTAGCCCTTCGCATTAATCAGTACCCAAGAAGTAGCTCTTGCTTTCAAAAAGGTTGGTGACCCCTGCTCTAAAGCCTAGCTAGCTATTTTCGAAAACCGGACAACGAGAGGATACCAAAGGCAGCGTTAAGATGGACACCACCGGGAAAACGTAAGCCAGGGCGGCCAAAGAACACCTGGCGAAGAACAGTTGTACTTAAACAATACATGCAGCCCTCAAATCTCTCAATATTTTATACACTAACACTTGATCTTGTTGTTGATAAATTCCGCGTCTCTTTCTTAGTAGCGCGCAGGCTAAGCTAACTAGCAAGCTAAGCTAAGCCTGAGAAGCTTTAAAGTTCACTGAGACGAGTCTGACGCAAATAATACATTTTTGTTTTTTCACACGATATGCGAATAAGTAAAAATGCGTAAATGAAGGATTTAACGCCGACTTCCAAGCCACAACGCTCGTTAAATGCTTTTTCTGTCAATGCTGCGTTCGCTGTGAGCTGCTTTGTTTTCAACCAATTCCCGGTTGCTAGGGGATTGGTAGGCGGAAGTGACGTAGGTCCGCCCTCACCCATACGCCTAGTCTCTTATTATTATTTGATATTTTACGGTGATGTGTTAATAATTTCACACATAAATCGCTCCTGAGTATAAGTCGCACCCCCGGCCAAACTATGAAAAAAACTGCGACTTATAATCCGAAAAATACGGTAAGTACAAACAATAGCAATACCCGCACTGTGAGAGCGAAGCAAGGTATCTAAAGGTCGGAGCAATCTCTAAAATGGTCGCCCTCCTTTCATGCTGTTGTCCATCTCGGTTGTGTCGCCTTGACAGGGATCGAAACTGAAAGTTAACTTGGTGTGTGTGTGTGTGTGTGTGTGTGTGTGTTGAGCACACACAGATTCCTCTCCCTCCGTCTCGTTCCTGGTATTTTTTTCTTTATTCTACAAACCCCGTTTCCATATGAGTTGGGAAATGGTGTTAGATGTAAATATAAACGGAATACAATGATTTGCAAATCATTTTCAAGCCATATTCAGTTGAATATGCTACAAAGACAACATATTTCATGTTCAAACTGATAAACTTTTTTTTTTTTGCAAATAATCATTAACTTGAGAATTTGATGGCAGAAACACGTGACAAAGAAGTTGGGAAAGGTGGCAATAAATACTGATAAAGTTGAGGAATGCTCATCAAACACTTATTTGGAACATCCCACAGGTGAACAGGCTAATTGGGAACAGGTGGGTGCCATGATTGGGTATAAAAGTAGATTTCATGAAATGCTCAGTCATTCACAAACAAGGACGGGGCGAGGGTCACCACTTTGTCAACAAATGCGTGAGCAAATTGTTGAACAGTTTAAGAAAAACCTTTCTCAAGCAGCTATTGCAAGGAATTTAGGGATTTCACCATCTACGCTCCGTAATATCATCAAAGGGTTCAGAGAATGTGGAGAAATCACTGCACGTAAGCAGCTAAGCCCGTGACCTTCCATCCCTCAGGCTGTACTGCATCAACAAGCGACATCAGTGTGTTAAGGATATCACCACATGGGCTCAGGAACACTTCAAAAACCCACTGTCAGTAACTACAGTTGGTCGCTACATCTGTAAGTGCAAGTTAAAACTCTCCTATGCAAGGCGAAAACCGTTTATCAACAACACCCGGAAACGCCGTCGGCTTCGCTGGGCCTGAGCTCATCTAAGATGGACTGATACAAAGTGGAAAAGTGTTCTGTGGTCTGATGAGTCCACATTTCAAATTGTTTTTGGAAACTGTGGACGTCGTGTCCTCCGGACCAAAGAGGAAAAGAACCATCCGGATTGTTATAGGCGCAAAGTGTAAAAGCCAGCATGTGTGATGGTATGGGGGTGTATTAGTGCCCAAGACATGGGTAACTTACACATCTGTGAAGGCGCCATTAATGCTGAAAGGTACATACAGCTTTTGGAGCAACATATGTTGCCATCCAAGCAACGTTACCATGGACGCCCCTGCTTATTTCAGCAAGACAATGCCAAGCCACGTGTTACATCAACGTGGCTTCATAGTAAAAGAGTGCGGGTACTAGACTGGCCTGCCTGTAGTCCAGACCTGTCTCCCATTGAAAATGTGTGGCACCTAAAATAGCAGAAGGGAGACCCCCGGACTGTTGAACAACTTAAGCTGTACATCAAGCAAGAATGGGAAAGAATTCCACTTCAAAAATGTGTCTCCTCACTTCCCAAACCTTTACTGAGTGTTGTTAAAAGGAAAGGCCATGTAACACAGTGGTGAACATGCCCTTTCCCAACTACTTTGGCACGTGTTGCAGCCATGAAATTGTAAGTTAATTATTATTTGCAAAAAAAATAAAGTTTATGAGTTTGAACATCAAATATGTTGTCTTTGTAGCATATTCAACTGAATATGGCTTGAAAAGGATTTGCAAATCATTGTATTCTGTTTATATTTACATCTAACACAATTTCCCAACTCATATGGAAACGGGGTTTGTATTTTGTTATGTATTTATTTTCTTTTTTAGTTAAATGTTTTGTACACTTGACTATCCTTAGTTGTTTCCTGCTTTGAAAAGTGTGTTTTAACTACTGTGCGGCACTGACTTAATCTTTTATTGTTTTTTTGTTTTGTTTTTTTTAAATGTTGAATATATAAAAAGGGGATTGGATTGGTACTGCTGGAAGCATATCCATATTTAAGTGTTACTTCTTTCTAAACTCCTATAGTCATATAAAGAATAGCTAGTATTCTTCCTTCTTTTGACTCTCATAGTAAGGTGTTGGCCTTCTAGATTGGAATGTGTCAGAGTAGAGATAACTCGGAGTAGTCTAAACAAAGAGAGTGGGGGCGAGGGACAGACGGAAGATCACGGGACTTCCGGGAGTTTGAGCTAGACTGAGCTAGACCGATCTGGACCGGGCTGGGGAACGCTGGTGTGCTGGATTGGTCTCAATTTGTCCTCTAAGCTTGGAGAATAAACCACAAAATACCAACTGCTGCCTGTTGATTGAATATAAACATCAGCTTATTGCCATGAAAAGAATCTGGAAGAGACTAGCAATTTGAATTCCCCATTGGAGGAATGCTGGTCAACGCAACAGTACCTTTTATTCCGCACCTAAATGAGATACAATGTGAGCATATTTGCAAGGATAGTAAAGACAGGGTGCATTCATGTTGTGTCCTTGAACATCATGATATCTTATGTACAGTTCACTCTGTCCAGAGGTGGGAAGATATTCTTCTCACTGTTCCCACAATAACTTCAGTTTTCAGGCAGCGGAATGCTTTTGTCGCGTAAACAAACGTTTTGCCTTGAGTTTTCTTCTACACTGTGTTTTTGTCAGGGAGATGCGGTGCGGCTGATCATTTCTGACTCATACCACTCACAGCACGACCAATTTCATCTCACATTGCCTTCCCAATGAGGTTTGCCGATCTTTGAACAGGGGAGATGGGCCCGGCTGTAAATTAAGGTCGGGAGAAATACTCGTTGCACCCGCATGCAGTGTGGAATGATAGGTCTTTCATTTCTTGCCAGCGATCATTCGGGAAAGGAGGAAATGAAAAAAACTGCTAATACTACTACACTAATACTACTACTGGTACAATCAAAGGGCAGAATACATCAATTAGTTGGAAGTGAGATTCTTTTTTTTTATTTTTATTTTTTTATTTTATTTTATTTTATTTATTTATTTATTTTTTAATAATGTCCTGCCCAGCTTCTCGGGCAAATCATATAGTAGATGTAGATGCCCATATCGGCTGTTCAGATTTACTTTACAAAAGAGAAGTGTAGGATACTTCTCTTGTTGCCTTATTTGTATTTTGACTTTATTAAATGTATTTGTTATTTATTTTTTATTTTTTATTTATTTATTTTTTTTTTTTTAAATGTCCTGCCCAGCTTCTCGGGCAAATCATATAGCAGATGTAGATGCCCATATCGGCTGTTCAGATTTACTTGACAAAAGAGAAGTGTAGGATACTTCTCTTGTTGCCTTACTTGTATTTTGACTTTATTAAATGTATTTATATTATCATTTGGTGCAGCCGGGCCGGAGCAGGAGGGGATAGAAAGAGAGAAAAAGGAAGACAGAGGGGGGAATTGTGGGGACAAGAGGGGGATTAGACAGAGAGACAAAAACAACAACAGCAAACACAACAACAACAACAACAGAGCAACATCAGCAAATACGACATGTACAAATATGATGGTAAAAGTAATAGCAAATAAGCAGTTATGGAAAGTAAAAAAAAATATACAGAAATGACAATGAGCATTATTACACTAAAAATGGAGCAATATGAATACCAATAGAAATAGTGCTATTGATAATAAACAATACCAGTACTTTACCTTTATTATCAACAATACAATTGTTCAAATGCAACAATACATATACATAATGATAACTTGAGATACGAAAGAATGCAGAAAAATGGAGGGGAAGAAAGAGAAGTGAGATTCAATCGTAATTTTAAGCCTTATTATCATTTTTATGACTTGTAATTAAGATTTTAATCTCTTATCGCCATGGAAACGCAGCAGCATCTTCTCCTTTACACGCCACAACTGTAATGGGAGCGAATGGATACTAAAGCCCGTCGAGAGACGAGCAGACCAAAAAACCAGTTTATGATTGCTTGAATTCACCGAAACGTTGATGTTCTTGCTGTTAAAAGCTGCCTTCGGTGTCAGCCCAATGCAATATAAATCATCAGAGTGGAACAACAGCTATATTTAGGCGCTGCATCGTCTCCTATGATTTAACACAGAGTACACCAATTAACATTTTAAAGGTTAGCGCTTTCTCCAATGAGAACACGTATACACACACACACACACACACACACACACACACACACACACACTCTCGCTCTCTCCTTATTCCTTATCTCGCCTTTCTTTACCGCACATCTTTGACAGCGTTTTGAAATCCCGGGATCGTCTCTTGGAGTGAGAGAGGCGGCCGGGGGGCGGGGGTGGGGGGTGGGGGGGGGACAGAGAGATTCTAAAAACATGATGAAAAAGCCAGTAACGAAAAGGCAAAGTGTTGTTTCGTCAAGGTTTCAACATACAGTACGTAGGTAGCGCAGCTCAATGGAGCGGGTCCAATCGGAGAAGAAGAAGACGACGACGACGACGACTCTTTCATGCCTGAGCCAACAACCGTTTCATGTAATTGCAGTCAGACGCTCGCAATAAGTACAAAGATATGCCAACAAATAAAGCAATGATTCACTGGATTAGGCCAAATTGTCATTATATGCAGGTAGACTGCAAAGTTCACACATTGTTTTCCTTAGTTTCTTACATTTTCTGTCCAGCGCTCTTATTTTCATTCCACTTCCTGTTTAGCCTATATTTGTCTTTACCTCTGTTCTCAGCACTGGTGTCCTCACCTGGCCCTGCTTGGCACTGAGGCTCACCTTTTAGTGATCACTAATCTGGAGCTTTCCTATAACAAGCGCCGATTCATTGTATGTACACTGTTGTGTTAGCTGCAGTCTGCATCAATCAATCAATGTTTATTTATATAGCCCTAAATCACAAGTGTCTCAAAGGGCTGCCACAACGACATCCTCGGTTCAGATCCCACATCAGGGCAAGGAAAAACTCAACCCAATGGGACAATGAGAAACCTTGGAGAGGGACGCAGATGTGGGGACCCCACCACTAGGGAGACCAGTGCAATGGACGTCGAGTGGATCTAGCATAATATTGTGAGAGTCCAGTCCATAGTGAATCTAACATAATAGTGTGAGAGTCCAGTCCATAGTGGATCTAGCATAATAGTGTGAGAGTCCAGTCCATAGTGGATCTAGCATAATATTGTGAGAGTCCAGTCCATAGTGGATCTAACATAATAGTGTGAGAGTCCAGTCCATAGTGGATCTAGCATAATATTGTGAGAGTCCAGTCCATAGTGGATCTAGCATAATATTGTGAGAGTCCAGTCCATAGTGGATCTAACATAATAGTGAGAGTCCAGTCCATAGTGGATCTAACATAATAGTGTGAGAGTCCAGTCCATAGTGGATCTAACATAATAGTGTGAGAGTCCAGTCCATAGTGGATCTAACATAATAGTGAGAGTCCAGTCCATAGTGGATCTAACATAATAGTGTGAGAGTCCAGTCCATAGTGGATCTAGCATAATAGTGAGAGTCCAGTCCATAGTGGATCTAACATAATAGTGTGAGAGTCCAGTCCATAGTGGATCTAACATAATAGTGTGAGAGTCCAGTCCATAGTGGATCTAACATAATAGTGAGAGTCCAGTCCATAGTGGATCTAACATAATAGTGTGAGAGTCCAGTCCATAGTGGATCTAACATAATAGTGTGAGAGTCCAGTCCATAGTGGATCTAACATAATAGTGTGAGAGTCTAGTCCATAGTGGATCTAACATCATAGTGTGAGAGTCCAGTCCATAGTGGATCTAACATAATAGTGAGAGTCCAGTCCATAGTGGATCTAACATAATAGTGTGAGAGTCCAGTCCATAGTGGATCTAACATAATAGTGAGAGTCCAGTCCATAGCGGATCTAACATAATAGTGTGAGAGTCCAGTCCATAGTGGATCTAACATAATAGTGAGAGTCCAGTCCATAGTGGATCTAACATAATAGTGAGAGTCCAGTCCATAGTGGATCTAGCATAATATTGTGAGAGTCCAGTCCATAGTGGATCTAACATAATAGTGTGAGAGTCCAGTCCATAGTGGATCTAACATAATAGTGTGAGAGTCCAGTCCATAGTGGATCTATCATAATATTGTGAGAGTCCAGTCCATAGTGGATCTATCATAATAGTGTGAGAGTCCAGTCCATAGTGGATCTAACATAATAGTGTGAGAGTCCAGTCCATAGTGGATCTAACATAATAGTGAGAGTCCAGTCCATAGTGGATCTAGCATAATAGTGTGAGAGTCCAGTCCATAGTGGATCTAACATAATAGAGTGAGAGTCCAGTCCATAGTGGATCTAGCATAATATTGTGAGAGTCCAGTCCATAGTGGATCTAGCATAATATTGTGAGAGTCCAGTCCATAGTGGATCTAGCATAATATTGTGAGAGTCCAGTCCATAGTGGATCTAACATAATATTGTGAGAGTCCAGTCCATAGTGGATCTATCATAATAGTGTGAGAGTCCAGTCCATAGTGGATCTAACATAATAGTGTGAGAGTCCAGTCCATAGTGGATCTAACATAATAGTGAGAGTCCAGTCCATAGTGGATCTAACATAATAGTGTGAGAGTCCAGTCCATAGTGGATCTAACATAATAGTGAGAGTCCAGTCCATAGTGGATCTAACATAATAGTGTGAGAGTCCAGTCCATAGTGGATCTATCATAATATTGTGAGAGTCCAGTCCATAGTGGATCTAACATAATAGTGAGAGTCCAGTCCATAGTGGATCTAACATAATAGTGTGAGAGTCCAGTCCATAGTGGATCTATCATAATATTGTGAGAGTCCAGTCCATAGTGGATCTATCATAATAGTGTGAGAGTCCAGTCCATAGTGGATCTAACATAATAGTGTGAGAGTCCAGTCCATAGTGGATCTAACATAATAGTGAGAGTCCAGTCCATAGTGGATCTAACATAATAGTGAGAGTCCAGTCCATAGTGGATCTAACATAATAGTGTGAGAGTCCAGTCCATAGTGGATCTAACATAATAGTGAGAGTCCAGTCCATAGTGGATCTAACATAATAGTGTGAGAGTCCAGTCCATAGTGGATCTATCATAATATTGTGAGAGTCCAGTCCATAGTGGATCTAACATAATAGTGAGAGTCCAGTCCATAGTGGATCTAACATAATAGTGTGAGAGTCCAGTCCATAGTGGATCTATCATAATATTGTGAGAGTCCAGTCCATAGTGGATCTATCATAATAGTGTGAGAGTCCAGTCCATAGTGGATCTAACATAATAGTGTGAGAGTCCAGTCCATAGTGGATCTAACATAATAGTGTGAGAGTCCAGTCCATAGTGGATCTAACATAATAGTGAGAGTCCAGTCCATAGTGGATCTAACATAATAGTGTGAGAGTCCAGTCCATAGTGGATCTATCATAATATTGTGAGAGTCCAGTCCATAGTGGATCTAACATAATAGTGAGAGTCCAGTCCATAGTGGATCTAACATAATAGTGTGAGAGTCCAGTCCATAGTGGATCTATCATAATATTGTGAGAGTCCAGTCCATAGTGGATCTATCATAATAGTGTGAGAGTCCAGTCCATAGTGGATCTAACATAATAGTGAGAGTCCAGTCCATAGTGGAGCTAACATAATAGTGTGAGAGTCCAGTCCATAGTGGATCTGCAGAGCAGAGCAGAAAAGAAAAGAAAAGAAACAAAGAAATTAGCTTGTTCACCTGTGGGATGTTCCAAATAAGTGTTTCCTCAACTTTCTCAGTCTTTTTTGCCACTTGTGCCAGCTTTTTTTAAACATGTGCCATGTGAAGCATGTGCTATGCACTACAGGGGTGCGGGGGGAAAAATCAGTTCACATTGGAATCGCAATTCTTTTAAAATTCCATGAAAAAAAAGATTTTTCTTCCCAATGATTTATGATGACTAATACTTGTATACCGTATTTTTCGGACTATAAGTCGCAGTTTTTTTCATAGTTTGGCCGGGGGTGCGACTTATACTCAGGAGCGGCTTATGTGGGAAATTATTAACACATTACCGTAAAATATCAAATAATAATATTTAGCTCATTCACGTAAGAGACTAGACGTATAAGATTTCATGGGATTTAGCGATTAGGAGTGACAGATTGTTTGGTAAACGTATAGCATGTTCTATATGTTATAGTTATTTGAATGACTCTTACCATAATATGTTACGTTAACATAGCAGTTGGTTATTTATGCCTCATATAACGTACACTTATTCAGCCTGTTGTTCACTATTCTTTAGACATTTTAAATTGCCTTTCAAATGTCTATTCTTGGTGTTGGCTTTTAGCAAATAAATTTCCCCCAAAAATGCAACTTATACTCCAGTGCGACTTATATATGTTTTTTTCCTTCTTTATTATGCATTTTCGGCCGGTGCGATTTATACTCCGGAGCGACTTATACTCCTTTAAGGTTTATTGGCGCTCTGTACTTCTCCCTACGTCCGTGTACACAGCGGCGTTATGAAAAGGCATACATTTTACTTTTGAAACAGATACCGATACAGTGTTTCCCATAAACTGCCAAGATACCTGTGGCGGTGGGGGCGTGGATATGGGCGTGGCTATGGGCGTGGTCACCATGACCTTATCGAGTAATTTGCATAATTTACTACAATGATATGATTTTCTCTAAAAAGGCTAAAAAAATGTATACTTACTAATTAATAATAACAGTTTTGTTTTAAACGTCCATCCATCCATCCATTTTACAATATAATTACAACACTTTATGTACATATTTATATACAGATTTGAACAATAAGTTATTCACTGAAATATATTTATTAATTGTGGTTCTTACAAAAAATATATCTTATAAAATACAAAAGCTAAAATGTCTCTTAAAGCTCTGCCCCTTTAATTAGAGCATACTAAACAATTTAACTTTAGCCTACTACTACAACCATATTATTTACCAGCAACATAAAGTGAAACAGAGGCAGAGGTGTCCTGCCACAGTCAGTAACAAATAAACAGAAAACAGTAGTGGTCAAATACAAATAAGGCAACAAGAGAAGTATCCTACTCTTCTCTTTTGTAAAGTAAATCTGAACAGCCTATATGGGCATCTACATCAACTATATGATTTGCCTGAGAAGCTGGACAGGACTAAAAATAAAAATAAAAAAAATATTTTTTAATTTTTTTAAATTTGTGGCGGACATAATTCTTTCGTGGCGGGCCACCACAAATAAATGAATGTGTGGGAAACACTGCAATAATTGTGAAACCGATACTGATAATTTCCGATATTACATTTTAAAGCATTTATGGGCTGATAATATCGGCCCATAAATGCTTTAAAATCTCTAAAAATGTGTAGTATCGCCCACTCTCAAGGCAAGGCAAGGCAACTTTATTTGTATAGCACTTTTCATACACAAGGCAGACTCAAAGTGCTTCACAGACAACAAAATGAAATGAAAGAAAATAAAAGCAAAATTAAAATGCAAACAATAAAAATAAAAACAGTGCGGACGTTAAAAGTTAAAAGATTTAGCTGAAAGCTAAGGTGAACATAAACGTTTTCAGTCTAGTTTTAAAAGTAGTCACACACCCACTAATGTGGTAATACATGGTTTCCATGGCAATAAGTGAGATGCTGTTATTCTCATTAAACGCCATTCGGATGATGTCACTGTGATACGCAAGTCAAAGGAAGAAGTTCTGACATGACTTCACACACACACACCTGTGTCTCCTCGTCCCCTGGTTGAAGTCAAAATGGCATAACGGGACGTTTCCTTTCAGCGGCCTGCCAACACGTGTCATTGCGGCATCGGCAATAAAGGCCGGGCGGCTCCCGTCACACAATGTCCCTTATTGTTGTGCGGCTGCTTTCTCCTCTCATCCCCGAGCTGTTGAAAACATCAAGACTCCTGCAGAGGATGAAAAGCGTTTTTATTTCCTTACATGCAGGACGACTACGCTCGGACAAAAAGTCAAGAAAAGAAGCCATTTAGCCGGTAATTGATTTCAACAGGAGGGCCTCTTGACAAGCATCTTATTCGATAGTAGGCGACTGTTTATAAAACTGCAATTAATGTCTGGCAATGCTAAGGAGCAGCTAACACCGAAACAGCCGTGAGCATCACAGTCAAGAGAAGTGGCTCGTAGCTGAAGCACAATAATCACATCTGCATCACTTCCTACTTTGGTGCATTCTGGTGTGTGAACGTGGTGAAAACCTACGAGCTAATAGAGCCTCCGGTCTTTGTCTACTGTAAATATGTCCGGCTCGGTGGGAATCGGTGTAAAAGGCAGCTAGCAGCTGGTGCTTCGCGGGCTCCTGCAGGCCCCCGTCCAACACCCACCCCCGGCTCACTGATGAAGACAGATGGATTGGGCCACAGCCCTGACGCAGGATACCACAGACACCACCCTCCGGCTTTCTCTCCTACAGACCTCCACCACCAGCACACTACGCCACCTCCCTCATGTGCAGGCAGATTATAGCAAAGCTTGCAATGATAGCACCAGGCACGCATTTCCTCTTGCACTTTTGAACCCAGTAGCAGTGGACTGTTAGGGAATATTTTCCCTCCTTTTGGCAGAATAAGAACACCTTAGATTTGGCCTTCATTTTGCTAGAAGTAGATAAACACAATGCATGCACCCGCTGTTATTTATGTGTGCACTCTCACACATATATCCTAATTAATGAAGTCATGAGGTACAGGCCTGAGGATAGAGTCAAGTTAAAGGCCTACTGAAAGCCACTACTAGCGACCACGCAGTCTGATAGTTTATATATCAATGATGAAATCTTAACATTGCAACACATGCCAATACGGCCGGGTTAACTTATAAAGTGACATTTTAAATTTCCCGCTAAACTTCCGGTTGAAAACTCCTTTGGATGATGACGTATGCGCGTGACGTAGCCAGTGAAACAGGAGTATCGATACCCCATTGAAGCCAATACAAAATAGCTCTGTTTTCATCTCATAATTCCACAGTATTCTGGACATCTGTGTTGGTGAATCTGTTGCAATTTGTTCATTGCATTATGGAGAAAGAAGCTGAGCAAGCAAAGAAGAAAGTTGTCGGTGCGAAGCAGAGTATTTTGCGAGGGAAGTCAGCAACACAACACAGCCGGCGTTTCATTGTTTACATTCCCGAAAGATGCAGTCAAGATCGAAGAACTCGGACAACAGAGACTCTTACCAGGAGGACTTTGACTTCGATACACGGACGCCTGTAGAGAACTGGGTCAACACAGACTCTTACCAGGATTACTTTGATTTGGATACACAGACGCAGACGCGGTACCGTGAGTACGCAGCTGTGCTTCCAAACATTTGATCGCTTGCCCGTACGTGCATGTCACGTACGTAACTTTGGGTAAATATATAATCTTTATGAACCTTGGGTTAGGTGAACGGTCCTTTGGGCTGAGTGATTGTGTGTGTTGTGCAGGTGTTTGAATTGTATTGGCGGGTTATATGGACGGGAGCTAGGAGCTAGCATAACAAACACCTAGGTGTTTGTTATGCGGGATTAATTTGTGGCATATTAAATATAAGCCTGGTTGTGTTGTGGCTAATAGAGTATATATATGTCTTGTGTTTATTTACTGTTGTAGTCATTCCCAGCTGAATATCAGGTCACCCCCGCCTCTCACAGCATCTTCCCTATCTGAATAGCTTCAACTCCCCACTAGTCCTTCACTTGCACTTTCCTCATCCACAAATCTTTCATCCTCGCTCAAATTAATGGGGAAATCGTCGCTTTCTCGGTCCGAATCGCTCTCACTTCATGCGGCCATCATTGTAAACAATAGGGAACTTTGCGGAAATGTTCAACTGACTACGTCACGCTACTTCCGGTGGGGGCAAGGCTTTTTTTTGTCAGATACCAAAAGTTGCGATCTTTATCGTCGTTGTTCTATACTAAATCCTTTCAGCAAAAATATGGCAATATCGCGAAATGATCAAGTATGACACATAGAATAGATCTGCTATCCCCGTTTAAATTTTAAAAAATCATTTCAGTAGGCCTTTAAGTTTCAGTTTCCATTCCTGATGTCAACTTTGTGGTCAAATACAATCCCCAAAATCAGTGAAGTTGGCACGTTGTGTAAATCGTAAACAAAAAACAGAATACAATGATTTGCAAATACTTTTCAACCTATATTCAATTGAATACACTGCAAAGACAAGATACTTAATGTTCAAACTGTAAAACTCAGGAACACTTCAGAAAACCACTGTCAGTAACTACAGTTTGTCGCTAAATCTGTAAGTGCAAGTTAAATCTCTGCAATGCAAAGCGAAAGCCATTTATCAACAACACCCAGAAACGTTGCCGGCTTCACTGGGCCGGAGCTCATCTAAGATGGACTGATGCAAAGTGGAAAAGTGTTCTGTGGTCTGACGAGTCCACATTTCAATTTTTTTGGGAAACTGTGGAACAAAGAGGAAAAGAACCATCCAGATTGTTATAGGCGCAAAGTTGAAAAGCCATCATCTGTGATGGTATGGGGGTGTATTAGTGCCCAAGACATGGGTAACTTACACATCTGTGAAGGCACCATTAATGTTGAAAAGTACATACAGGTTTTTGAGCAACATATGTTGCCATCCAAGCAACGTTACCATGGACGCCCCTGCTTATTTCAGCAAGACAATGCCAAGCTACGTGTTACCCATTACCTTCCTGCTTGGCACTCAGCATCAAGGGTTGGAATTGGGGGTTAAATCACCAAAAATGATTCCCGGGCGCGGCTACGCTGCTGCCCACTGCTCCCCTCACCTCCCTGTGTTGGCACTTTTAAGAAACATTTGAGAGCTTTTAGGCAATGCACCTTTTAACTACCATTTTTAATCCACTTGTTATAATGTTGCCCGTGCTGTTTTAGTTGAATTTAGGGCTGCAACTAACAACTAATTTGATAATCGATTAATCTGTTGATTATTACTTCGATTAATCGATTAATAATATAAAAGAGACAAACTACATTTCTATCCTTTCCAGTATTTTATTGGAAAAAAAACAGCATACTGGCACCATACTTATTTTGATTATTGTTTCTCAGCTGTTTGTACATGTTGCAGTTTATAAAGGTTTATTAAAAAAATAAAAATAATAATAAATAAAATAAATAAAAAATAAAATAAAGTAGCCTCTGCGCATAGCGTGGATCCAACGAATCGATGACTAAATTAATCACCAACTACACTACCGTTCAAAAGTTTGGGGTCACCCAAACAATTTTGTGTTTGAGCCTTCATTTCTAAGAACAAGAATAGACTGTCGAGTTTCAGATGAAAGTTCTCTTTTTCTGGCCATTTTGAGCGTTTAATTGACCCCACAAATGTGATGCTCCAGAAACTCAATGTGCTCAAAGGAAGGTCAGTTTTGTAGCTTCTGTAACGAGCTAAAGTGTTTTCAGATGTGTGAACATGATTGCACAAGGGTTTTCTAATCATCAATTAGCCTTCTGAGCCAAGGAGCAAACACATTGTACCATTAGAACACTGGAGTGATAGTTGCTGGAAATGGGCCTCTATACACCTATGTAGATATTGCACCAAAAAGCAGACATTTGCAGCTAGAATAGTCATTTACCACATTAGCAATGTATAGAGTGTATTTCTTTCAAGTTAAGACTAGTTTAAAGTTATCTTAATTGAAAAGTACAGTGCTTTTCCTTCAAAAATAAGGACATTTCAATGTGACCCCAAACTTGGAACGGCAGTGTATTTTTATAATCGATTTTAATCGATTTAATCGATTAGTTATTGCAGCCCTAATTGAATTGTTGTTTTACTTCACTTATGTTTTTATCTGCGAAAAGCGCTTTATAAATAACATTTTACTTACTTACTTACTGAAGCAGAATGAGTCTAGCCAAGCCAGCCAAGAATGTTAAACTGACATCCAAACAATGAACTTTATCCATGAAAATATGGAGAAGCTGCTGAATGTGTGTTTGACGGAAAAGCAACTGAAAGGAGATTCCATAGAGGTCCACTCTCCAAAGTAAATGCTGTATATGTTTATCACATTTATAAAACTACTGTAGTTGTTTGTTCTATAATATAAAATATAATATTTCTTGTTTAAAAGATTGCTTTTCTTTTTAAATAAAACAAAACATGTTACATGTTAAAATTGTGCTGTTTTGGGGGGCAAACACCAATTAAATAGATTTTGATTGGTTTAAATGGACACGTTGATTTGAGATACTAGTGTTTTGAGTGAAGAGCTCCGTCTCAAAACACAACGGTCATAAGTTGAGGTCCCACTGTGTGAAAATGATCAACTTACGATGGCGCGCAGCAACACAACATCATTCCCACGCCTTTCCCATCCACACAAAAGCATCACAATGCAAACCATTAGCAAAGATATAGCAAGTTTGTTTTTAATCTCATGCATTTTAATTAATTGTGATTACGCGCAGTAAATTACGTGCGTTGATAAAAAAAAAGACCTCAATATTTTGACACAAATGCAATTTTAATGTCTGAAAGTCATTCAGGAACATTTTTAACTGTTTTACTTGAATGCAAGACCTTTATTTGCTCCAAGAGTTTTTATCTTAAAGTACTGTCGGGGTGTACTTTGAAGTGAAATTTGCCAGCGAGCACAACATTCCAAATCTCCTCTCTCATCTTTGCACTAGGGTTACGCGATATAGATTAGATTAAATTAGAAAAAAGCTTTTGATTTATGTTCTGTTACTTCATTTGATCGTTTATTGAGCGTAAATAATTGATCAACTCTGGAGTACCCAGAACTTTAAATACATGGATATAGTTTCCGCACGGTTGATGCAATGGAGCGGACATGAAAGCGGTGGTGCGTGCTGGCCATGATCTGTGTCGTGGCTAACAGTGGAGAAAAAAAGAAAGAAAGGAAAAATAAAAAAAGGTGTACTTTTTACTATTTTACAGACGAATGATACTATTTGAATACATTTTTTTTAATTTTTTTTAATACAAGTTTTTATTTATTTTATTTCTGCTGGTATTTCTTTTATTTGTGTTTTATCGTAGGTTTTTTTTCGTATGCGATATGGATCCCCCTGGGTCTGAAATAAAATGACTATTATTATTATTATTATTATTATTATTTATTTATTTATTTATTTTTTTCCCAGAGGGGGCATAACCAAAAATAATTGAGAAGCACTGCTTTATAGAGTATGTGAGGTTATATATCAATCCTGTGAGAATCCTGCGTGTGACTGAAGCAGTGAGGAGTGGGACTATCCAGGACTAGCTGCAGGTAGCATTTTTGAGCAGATAATACCGTATCATCTCTTTCGGATTTATCGGGTCACTAGTGCATTCTTCTCTCACGCTCCAAGTGAGGGGTGAGGCAATAATCTGTGCATGATTAATGCATTGAGATTAATCGCATGCATTAACGTGTCAGTTCAGATATTCAATCAGATCAATAACGATGACGGCGACCAGCCCTCCCCGTGACCCTAGAGGCTGAACGCCGCCTGACGCCTAAAGCGCATCCGTCTTTTTAAAAACGGCGTTCATCTGATGGCAGCCGTTCACACGACAGCATTTCCCTCGCGCCTTTCTGTTTTCCTTTTCCTCGTCTTGTTCCGCTTTCAAAGCCCTCCAAACTCTGTCATCTCCCCCGTTCGACGGCAGGCGTCCTCTGAGGGACCAAAAATACATTTAAAAAATTGAACTTCACTCGTGACGCCATTTAAAACAAGCCGACTGGAAGAAAAAAATCCCCCCAATAAGCTGCGAGAAGACACTATATAGTGTATATTTATATTTATATCCTTTTTTTTTTGCAGGGAGATGCTCCCAAGCTTCTGTTGTCCCTGGAGAGATTTGAAGAGCGAGACAAACACCTTTGGGTTTCTCGGCGGCTGTGTGTTCTCCAAAATCCGCCCCAAGGCAGCGCAATATTAATACCCAGCACCTTCTTCTAATTCTCCGTCATTAGAGCTGAATGCTATAAATGGAGGCTGTTAGCGCTTGCATAACCAGGCTAAACGTGCTCGGCACAAACTGGATGTAATGAATGCCCCAAGAAAAATGCAATTACAGCAGCTCGTAATATTTACACGCCATTACAAGTGCATGCCTCACAGCTACTATATGTTCTTTTTTCTTACCTGCTGTCCTCTTGTTGCATGCAGCTGCAGCCATCCTAACATATAGTAGACCACCGGTGTCAAACTCAAGGCCCGGGGGCCAGATCTGGCCCGCGACATCATTTCATCTGGCCCGCAAACACCTGGAAATGATAAGGGTCGATAAAGTACTTCATATTTTCTCGCTGAATTGACTTTTTTCATTTTGACAGAAAAAATATATGTACTGCTTGAAATGACATACCTTTTAAACTTTAATAGTATAACAAATATTACAGTATATCATCATACTTTCCAAAACATGTTGAAATATTTAAAGGCCTACTGAAAGCCACTACTAGCGACCACGCAGTCTGATAGTTTATATATCAATGATGAAATCTTAACATTGCAACACATGCCAATACGGCCGGGTTAACTTATAAAGTGACATTTTAAAATTCCCGGGAAATATCCGGCTGAAACATCGCGGTATGATGACGTATGCGCGTGACGAAGTCAGAGTAACGGAAGTTATGGTACCCCGTAGAATCCTATACAAAAAGCTCTGTTTTCATTTCATAATTCCACAGTATTCTGGACATCTTTTGCAATTTTTTTAATGAACAATGAAGGCTGCAAAGAAGACAGTTGTAGGTGGGATCAGTGTATTAGCAGCGGACTACAGCAACACAACCAGGAGGACTTTGTTGGAGCGCTAGCCGCGCTAGCCGCCGACTTCACCTTGACTTCCTACGTCTCCGGGCCGCCAAACGCATCGGGTGAAGTCCTTCGTCCTTCTGCCGATCGCTGGAACGCAGGTGAGCACGGGTGTTGATGAGTAGATGAGGGCTGGCTGGCGTAGGTGGAGAGCTAATGTTTTTAGCATAGCTCTTTGAGGTCCCGTTGCTAAGTTGCTAAGTTAGCTTCAATGGCGTCGTTAGCACAGCATTGTTAACCTTCGCCAGGCTGGAAAGCATTAACCGTGTATTTACATGTCCACGGTTTAATAGTATTGTTGATTTTCTATCTATCCTTCCAGTCAGGGGTTTATTTTTTTTGTTTCTATATGCAGTTAAAGCAAGATGCTATCACGTTAGCTCGTAGCTAAAGCATTTCGCCGATGTATTGTCGTGGAGATAAAAGGCACTGAATGTCCATTTCGCGTTCTCGACTCTCATTTTCAAGAGGATATAGTATCCCAGGTGGTTTAAAATACAAATCCGTGATCCACAATAGAAAAAGGAGAGTGTGGAATCCAATGAGCCAGCTTGTACCTAAGTTACGGTCAGAGCGAAAAAAGATACGTCCATCACTGTCTCTCAAGTCCTTCACCGTAACGTTCCTCATCCACGAATCTTTCATCCTCGCTCAAATTAATGGGGTAATCATCACTTTCTCGGTCCGAATCTCTCTCGCTCCATTGTAAACAACGGGGAATTGTGAGGAATACTAGCTCCTGTGACGTCACGCTACTTCCGCTACAGGCAAGGCTTTTTTTTTATCAGCGAGCAAAAGTTGCGAACTTTATCGTCGATTTTCTCTACTAAATCCTTTCAGCAAAAATATGGCAATATCGCAAAATGATCAAGTATGACACATAGAATGGATCTGCTATTCCCGTTTAAATAAAAATAAATCATTTCAGTAGGCCTTTAACTTTACAGCAAACTAGCCATCAAATTAATACAAATTACAATAATTTTTACGGTGTTCTTTACAGCATATTAGTGTAAATTGAAAAAAACAACCATTTTTTTCCGTTAAAATTCTGTTGACTTAGCTGCCATTTTTTTTTTATTGTAAAATCTGCGGTTGTTGTTTTTAAACGGTGTATTACTGTAAATGGGAGAACAGTACTTTTTTTTTTTTTTACGGTAGGAAAACTGGCAGCTAAGTTGCCGGGATAAAAAAAGAACTTGTACTGTTTTTTTCCATTAACAATATAATGTAATGTAATATAATGTAAAAAACAATGTGAATTTAATAGTAAAATTCTGGCGACTTTTCCGTAAAAAAACAAAAAACAAAACAGTGGTACTGGTTTTATATTTACCGTA